>NW_008676340.1:30829-55397 GCF_000695815.1 Acanthisitta chloris
GAGTAAGGTGCCAGAAAATAAGGAGAAGTCACAGCAAATTCAAAGCCTGGGCTTGAGTTTGTTGCCCCCACAAACACCATTTCAGGCTAAATAGGGGCCAAACATCCTTCATTTTCTGATTTAAAAGTCATATACCAAAGGCAGCAGGCGGAGAAGGAAGAGAAGGAGGATAAGGAGGAAGAGCCAAATTTGAGTTTTCCTAATGTGGTGCAGCCCCCAGTCTGTATGGGAAGTGACAAATGACAGTATCGGCTCCCTGCTAAGACGTTATTTAAATGAATGCCAAAACATCTAGTCCTGTTTTTGCTCTTTCCCCACACTAAAAATTAATTAATTAAATTTATTTAAATAAATAGACTTTGATTTAAAGCAACATTTTTTTCTCTTAAGAAGTTAGAGATATTTAAGACAAACACAATTTCCAGGCTCATTCTCTTGGACTGTCCTGCTGATTTTTCACATTCTTCATACTGCACAGGATCTAGGCTGATAACATTTTTGAATACAGCTATAGTACAGTCTAAACTATGTAATTTCCTTTCCTTTTACCCTCTATCTCATAAAATATAATTGAATTTTAGAATTCTTTCCACACAAAAACTTTCCAATACTTCTTCCATCACAGAATCACAGAATATTCAGATTTGGAATGGATCTACGAGGATCATCAAGTCCAACTCCTTCATGTACTCTGAAGAGTATCAGGAACTCCTGTGGATTTGACTGGAATGACTTACATATATGATATCACAGATGCAATTTCTGTGCTGGATAAAGTCCTCTAGACAGGAGTCCTACCATTTTTAACTGCATTTGTTTATCCTGAGGAGCCACTATGGTGGCCAACCACAGTAGGGTTGGACTTGATGATCTTTGAGCTCTTTTCCCACCCAGTTGATTCTATGATTCTATACGATAATTCTCTATTTCCAGAGCTAGTATTCCATAAATTATAAAACTCTAATTGGACACAAACCACTGTGTATCAAAATGAAAATAACACTATCAAGGAAACAATGAAAGGACAGACAGGATGAAAAAAGATCTCCAACAACCCCTTTTAATCTCTCCACCTGCTTTTGTCTGAGTGTGGTCAAATGGAAAAATGAAACAAGCTTTCAGATTTATTAGTTTGGATTCTTGTACAGGGGCTGTAGAAGTAAGAGGAATATTTATTAATGTTTGCAAAGTGTGTAATTTAATATTGATTCTTTTTTTCTCTACATTGTTTAGCTACTGGCATGTGAAAACTAGGAAAATATAAAAAATATTTATAATACTTATTACTTCAACATCTACAAATGCAACATTATCTTGGTGTACACAACCTACTGAATTAATTCTTTCTTCTCTTTGCTTGATAATTGGAATTTATGTTCTTGTTGTGAAGCCTCACATATTCTCATTTTATCAGCAGCAACTCAGATTAATACTACAAAACCTCAGATACTCTGTGCAAAGATCATTGCTTGACAAATTAATCAGGAAAAGAGTTTGCTATTATTAGTGTTCTGTATTTTGAATAGGCTAAACATACTTTGTATTTATGTACCTGAAATAAAGCACTGAAAGATAAATTCATGAAATTTACTTCAGTTGCTAAAATTACCAAGAAAACAGAAAACATTTGAATATTTGTCAAACTCCTGGGAAATAGTAATTTTAAAAAACAACAGATAGCCGGGATGGCTCAAGATTAACAGCATTGAAAACAAGAGAAAGGAGGAACAGAATGAATGACTTCACAAAGGCTTCACACAGGATCACAAGAGCAATGTCAGCAATCTCTGCCCAGTGAGCCCTAGGCAGGATGGATTGGGAGAGCAGAGGCAGACAGCACAAGCAATGGCAGAATCACAGAATCACAGAATATTCAGAGCTGGAAGGGACCCTTGAGGAACATCTAGTCCAACTCCTGGCCCTGCACAGGACATCCCTGAGAACCATGCCATGTGCCTAAGACCACCGTCCAAATGCCTTGAGCTCTTGTCAGGCTTGGGGTTGTGACAGCTGCCCTGGGGAGCTGTTCCAGTGCCCAAACACCCTCTGGGGGAAGAATCATTTTCTAATATCCAACCTAAACCTCCCCTGACACAACTTCAGACCATTCCCCAGGGTCCTGTCGCCGGTTGCCAGAGAGAAGAGGTCAGTTTTGCCCCTCCACTTCCCCTTGTGAGGAAGTTGTAGACAGCTGTGAGGCCTCCCCTCAGTCTCCTGTTCTCCAGGCTGAACAGATCAAGTGCCTTCAGCTACTCCTCATATTGCTTCCCCTCATGGCCCTTCACTGTCTTCATTGCCTCCTTTGGATGCTTTCCAATAATTTAATGTCCTTCTTATATTGTGGTGCCCAAAACTGAACACAATATTCAAGGTGAGGCTGGACCAGTCCAGAGCAGAGCAGCACAATCATGTCCCTCAACCAGCTGGCAGCAGTTGGCCCTCCTGGCTGCCAGGGCACACTGGTGACTGATATTCAACTTGCCATGGACCAGAACCCCCAGGTCCCTTTCCACAGCACTATTTTCAAGCCTCTCATTCCCCAGTCTGTAGGTACAGCCAGGGCTGCCCTGTCCCAGGTGCAGAATCCATCACTGGCCAGTGTTAAACCCATAGAGCTCATGATTGTTCAGCTTATTCAAGGTTGGACCAGTCCAGAGCAGAGCAGCACAATCATGTCCCTCAACCAGCTGGCAGCAGTTGGCCCTCCTGGCTGCCAGGGCACACTGGTGACTGATATTCAACTTGCCATGGACCAGAACCCCCAGGTCCCTTTCCACAGCACTATTTTCAAGCCTCTCATTCCCCAGTCTGTAGGTACAGCCAGGGCTGCCCTGTCCCAGGTGCAGAATCCATCACTGGCCAGTGTTAAACCCATAGAGCTCATGATTGTTCAGCTCTCTACTCTGTCTGGGTATCTCTGCAAGGTCTCTCTGCTTTCAAGGAAGACAACAGCTCCTCCCAATTTTATATCATCTGTGATGAAGTAAAATGTGTTTGCACTCTCAGGACAGGCTGGACCATTGTCAGCCTCATGACTGCAGGGACACCTAAGCCACACAACAGAAAATGGCAAACAGAAAAATACTGGTGGGTTTTTCCCCCTTTTTTTGTTCTTTCTCCTCTGATTTTAGCCCTGAAGACCTGAGCTTATGGTAGAGCCCTTCTCTGCAGCAGGAAGGGCCTCTTGGATTTATGTTCTTGAGTTTCCCCTTTACATGTCATTAATCAGCTTATTGCTTTCTCTGAACTTTTGGGTGTTAATAAATTGAGGAGAGCTCTGTAGCTATGGGAACAGTGGAAGTAATAGAAAATATATTTAAGAGAAAGAATCAAGGTGCTCAAGTGGTTTTGTTAATCAAACAGCTTGTTACAGAATCGTGGTCATGACAGTAAGAATAACTAACCATAATGTGATATAACATAGACAACATTGGCTTTACCCTCAATGTTCA
Organism: Acanthisitta chloris; assembly: GCF_000695815.1. Lineage (NCBI taxonomy): Eukaryota > Metazoa > Chordata > Aves > Passeriformes > Acanthisittidae > Acanthisitta > Acanthisitta chloris. The sequence continues at coordinate 34,282 of NW_008676340.1, forward strand.
TTTAAAAAATTATTTCGCAAAGAAGGAAAACATAATTTGGGGCAGTTCTATGTCTTGTCTGACAAAGAATTACCACAACTGCTTTACATTATCTGCCTTTTTACACTATGAATCACCATAATATTTGAGTACCCTATTTTCCTTACGGTTTGGGAATTGATAGGATGTGCACATTTGCCCTTGGTTTTGTTATTTCATTCCCTTGCCCATCATTTGTGCGTATATTTTCATTTTATTTGTTCCTGTCGGTCCCTTCTCCAGGAAAGGAACCTATTTGGAGGAATGCAAAATGGTGGCCTGGCCAATTTCAGAGTGAACTGTGTCGTGATACCACTTTAATAATGCATGAATGGATCTGCACTAGCCATAATTCACTGTTACTGCTATTTATTTCTTTATCATGTGTCAGTTCCCTTTCCTGTCAGGATATCAAATGGCTACAAAGTGCAGTGTGCTGTTTTCCTTATCTTGGAGCTAAATGTTCCATTATATCACATTTTAGGCTTTTAAGATGGCATAATGAAGCACACATAAAATCTAAAGTGATCTCGAGTAGTATGTCCATGATGCAATATGTTACAGAGTGATACAGCATCAGGATTGAGTGCTGTGCTGTGGCTGTATCTGCTTGGTAGGAAGGAGCATGATTTAAATCATTCAGTCATTAGAATAGATACTCTGCTCTTGGTTTACTGTAGGATTTCAGGGAGATTTATATACATCCATAGACATCTACAAGACTAGGAACTTAATTGGGCTGTGACAAAGTCTTTGCAACTCTGGGATTCACTGCTAGAAACTGTTTTCTGGCTTAAGCCATCGTGTGTGCTTGCTCTAAATGCTTTAGGCTTAACCCTGGGATTTTTAGAGCATGAGAAGGTTAATGTCTTTTTCTTATAATATTCTTCCTTAAATGGGAGATGCCAAGTTGAGGATGTGGCATGTTTTAGTCTCACTGTTCTTTTTGGATTCAGTATCAGATCTGAAACAAAATTTTTTAATTAGCGTGGCTCATGTGTCATTAGGGTAGTTATAAAACAACCTAATGCTCTTCTCTTGTGGAACAAGTGGAGTAAGAAATGGAGTCACTGTCCAAGACACATCTTAGAAATATGTGTTTGAGTTCCCGTCTCTGTATGCTATATTTTATATTTTGTGTTTCAATTAACAATGACATATCTGTTATATCATTGTTCTTAAAATAAGCAATCTAATAATAAGCGTTCCTCCACAGTGTGCCACCAACAGATGCTTGAAAGAACAGCAGCGATCCAAATGAAAACAAAATAGAAACCCTAAAAGGTCACATCACTTTCTGATATTTTAGGTGTTAAAATCCAACTATACATAAATATTAAAACTTAGATGTGTCAGTTAGAAAAACTCCCAGAATCTGAAAAAATATCTGAGTCGTTTAACCATTTCTGACTGTGCAATGAATCAAATAAGTTCACTGAAAATTATTATTACTATTATTACATTTGAATTGAATTTCATTTAAAGTATACAGAGTCATTCTGACAAAAAAAACCCCCACAGTTATTAAAAATGAAATGCTGTTTAAAAGATGACTTTTGAAAGTATATAGCTCTTTACAAATCCCAAAGTGCACCATACAGGTGCCTACAGGCACCACAGCTGACGTGGGGTTCTGGCTCAAGTTTGGTGCTTTCTGTAATTTCCTGTGAAACATTTTACTTCTTCTGCCCTGTCCCCTCTAAACCCACAAAATCTGCTTTTCCCTTCTGTTGCACCCTAAACCAACACATCCTTTCTCTTTTCACTGTGCTGACCTCTCTGGAGGATTTATTTGCTAAGGTGCAGCCTCACAGCAGAGGGAGGGCAATATGTCTTACTGCCTCATGCAGGCTCAGCCCTTCAGATGTTGGCTTTACCATCTAGCTAATACAACATTTAAACACCTCATTTCTATGCCCACGGGGAGTATGTTTATAACCACAGGCATAAAGTGTTACTTGGACAGCACAAAACAGAGACAGATGAGGGGGTCCACATGCAAACTGTCTTTCCCAGATGTGCTCCAGGGGCTGGCTGGAGGGCAGGGCCTGTGCTGGCAGGCAGGACAGGCAGCTGGGATTTGTCCTGTGAGAGATTGGCACCAAAGTCTGAGACTGAACATCTGCGGTCAACATTCAAGGTGTTAGCAACCCAGGATCTGCTGCCCTAAACAACACCATTGCTGTTGGGGATGGGGCATTGCACTGAGTTCTTGACTCTCTTTTTTCACACACACAAAAATACCCCAAATAGTCCTAACATGTTGAAATTCATCATACGTCACGGTAGAGTAAGACTTCATTCAATTTTTTAGATTTTTATTTCTTGTTTGTGTATATATTTCTTGTTTGCATAACCCACTTAGTCTCAAGTTAGCAGAGACATGCAGTATACTGCCAAAGTGCACCTCAGAAAATACAAAGCACAGGGACAGTTTGGAGATCACACTTGCTGGGTTTGCACTAGAAAAACACACAGTCACAGCTTTCTGAAGAGGGGGCAAATATAAATGACAGCAGACTACCTCAAGACACCAAGCTCATTTTCAACTTCTTTCCTGTTAGGAAAGACTACACAGCTACAGGATCAAAAAGCAAAGCCAGTGATCAGAAGCAGGAGCAACTCTATCTCCCTGTTGAGCTGTGAATTTGCTGCAGCCTCCAGGCATGGTCTGAGCCTGAAGCAGGCTCTGCTCTGAGGTGTACAGGCTGGGGAGCTCAGAGTACTGAAATTTTAGCTTTAATGTACACAGATATAATCACAAACCTTTTCCATGAGTACCATTTGAGCTAACCCATTAGCTTTGCCTAAATTAGCCTGGCTGTTTATAAGGTATTAAATGCACTACAAAGCCTAACATGTTTGTTATGCTCTATAATCAGAGCACCTGTTTAAAAGCCCACTGCAGCTGTACTTCCAGCAGATTACAGGCCATTAGGCAAGTTATGCAGTACCTTATTTTTATAACCTAATCTCTCTTCCTGTTTCACATTTGAATTTTAGAACCAGAAAAATGGTTCCCCCTCCACACACCTCTCCCAAGTCCTTTAGTGATTGAGATGAGGAGAGTAATATTAATATTTATACAATGCTCAGATCTAACTTTCTGTTGCTATGGTAAAATACTGTCATAAAATATTTCATTAACTTTTAATCCTGTTTGACACCATTCTTCCCTCTTGAGACTGCACTGAGCCTTTGGATACTTGTGGGACACAATTTTGGTAAGAGATTAAATCACAGAATCATAGAATTTTTTAGGTTGGAAAAGACCTTTAAGACCATCAAGACTAACAGTTAACCCAGCACTACCAAGCCTACCACTAAACCATATCCCTAAGTGCCACATCTACATGTCTTTTAAATACCTCCAGGGATGGAGGTATTTACCTGACTTACTTTACTTACCTGAGCAGCCTGTGCCAATGCTTGACAACCCTTTGGCTGAAGAAAGTTTTCCTAATACCAAATCTAAACATCCCCTGGCACAACTTGAGGCCATTTCCTCTTGTCCTGTCACTTGTCACCTGTGAGAAGAGACTGACTCCCATCTCCTTCTAACCTCTTTTCAGCTAGCTGTAGAGAGTGATAAGGTCCCTCCTTTTCTTCAGAAGAAACACTCCCAGCTCCCTCAGCCTCTTCTCTTTAGACTTGTGCTCCAGACCCTTCCCCAGTTCTCCTGTGCCAAGACAACCCTTTGGCTGAAGAAAGTTTTCCTAATACCAAATCTAAACATCCCCTGGCACAACTTGAGGCCATTTCCTCTTGTCCTGTCACTTGTCACCTGTGAGAAGAGACTGACTCCCATCTCCTTCTAACCTCTTTTCAGCTAGCTGTAGAGAGTGATAAGGTCCCTCCTTTTCTTCAGAAGAAACACTCCCAGCTCCCTCAGCCTCTTCTCTTTAGACTTGTGCTCCAGACCCTTCCCCAGTTCTGTTACCCTTCTCTGGACACACTCCAGCACCTCAAAATCCTTGTTGCAGTAAGGGGCCCAGAACTGAACACAGAGATCCTAAAATACTTGTGGGTTTGCTTGAATTACTAGAAAACTGAACAGAAAAATGGATTGGATGGAGTTTCCAAAATATATGTTTACAGTGCTGTTCTAGCATGTGCCAAGCAATGCATTAGCTGTTTGAAGGATCACAGGAGAGATCTGACCTGACGTCTCTGAGGGGCCTCACTGTGCTGCTACTCAAGGACCAGATCCTCACTCCAGGTGTTGATCCTTCTCAAGAGCTTTAAAAAGACCATATTTCACATGTAGAGTTTCTATAACCTTCATTTAGTCCCATTTAGTCTTTTCCTTATGCATAAACAAAAGTTTATATCAAATAGAGTATTAAAAGAGTCATTAATAAAACTAATTACCTCCAACTCAGGATGGCCCATGAAAGAACAGAAAGGACACATCACCCTTACTGGCATAGGCTAAGATCATGAATGCACATGTTGACATATTACTGAAATAACTTCTCCTCGCTCAGAGTTTGCTTTTTAAAAGATTAATATAAATTACAGCAATAGTGGCAGGTTAAGATTCTTTTGTTACCAGAGTTGCAATCCACTTCTACAAGTGACACAAGTCATTTTCATGCACTGGCCTGGAGTACCTCTTTGTGAGGAAAAATATTACAATCACAGAAGAACATCATTATCCAAGTTACAAATAATGTCATTATAAGTGCTGTACAGGCCCAGTCAGGGCTATCTGTGTGATCCCTGTCAGGCAGAGAGGTCAGTATGAGACAGGTTAAGTATCTCAGTTTTTTTAAACTAAGAGCTCAGTGTGCAGTTGCTGCTCTCTCCTGAAATAGTTCCCCTGTTAAATGGCTATAGCTGCAGACAGTAATCAACTTTATAAGGCGTTAAAAAGCAACAGTCACCCTTAAGACAGTGATTTTTTTTTTAAAAATATATCTCTGCACTTTCATTCTCCCTGAATCTACTAAATATAGTACTCCTAGAGTACTAAATCTATAGCTCTCAGACAGCAGTATGACCACTTATGATGCTTTGATTAGCAATTACATAGGATTTCCCAAAAACTGAGTTCAAAGGCAATCTCCAAATCACCAGAAAACTCTTGCTCACTTAACTCTGGGAAACCTGGTGATCAGGATCAAGGTTTATAAATAATTATGTCATTACTAACCCTTTTAGTTTGTTTCATTGTATTTCATTCTGTTGTTAAAAGACAAAGCCAAGCAAGCAAGATTCACTAATTTCTTTTCTTTAAAGGCCTGAAAGGTGTTATAGTGGTACCTAGAGGCCTTTCTTAGGTCTAATTATTCCTGCACATTCATTGCAGTGTTGATCTTTGAAGCCACACTTCCAAACCAGGAAAAATGGTATCAGAAATCCCACTTTAAGTTACATACCATGAGCATATGAAGGCACAAAGAGCAATCCCACTTTGGTATGCACCAGGATGACAACTGAATAGACTTCTCTGTTTTAATTCAGTGATTATCTGCATGAACACAGATGTCTATTGATCTGTTGATACATGTCTATCTAGTACAATGAGTTTTAGGACTTACTGTTGGAATTGGCTGTGTTATCCTCTCTGTGCTAGTGATGGAGGTTTACATTTTGGTTTTGATGGAAAAGAGTAGTTATGAGAGTCATCAATTCTTTAACCTTGCTGTAATCTCCTCGGAAAACTAAGGAGAGAGTAAGCTTTTAATTCCTTCTGTACTGTGTTTTCAGGGAGACACATGCAAACAAACCCCTTAATTAGCTCCATTGCTTATTTTTGATATTTGCAGCAATCTTTCTGAGTGTTATGCAAATTTCTGCCGAGACAGTCTACAAATAATCCAATTACAACACATTATCTATTTATTATGTCAGAATTTCAATTTATTATGTCCTTCTTGGCAACTTCTTCAATTCTATGTAAATATAAACAACAACAACCAAACCCAAACTCAATCACTCCAGGTTTTTTTTAGACAACAGAAAGATCATTAACTGATAATAAAAGATAGTTATAATATAAATGCACAGCACAACTACAATAATGATGAAGATAACTTTTTGTCTATGTAAGAGTGAAAACATCACTGATTTATTGCTGTTGCATGCAACCCACAGGACATCCTGGGGTTCATGAGAAAAATTATGTTTACATGTCACATCTGATGATTTTGATGGCTGTGTGCTACCTTTCCTGGGTCAGAGTGTGGAAGGAGGGGTGGAAGGAGCAAATGAGAGCTTGCATGGTGCAGGAGGGCTTCAGGTGTTATATGGCTTCATTTCTGCTCTTATTTCATAAGCCTTACTAGCACATTTTGCTAAAGGTACCACATCTGGACTGACCTCAAATCCCCCCTTAGAAAGAACATGGTATTCTTTTCCTCACTCATCATTGTCATCCAATGAATTTCACTGCAATTTACCTATTCAGGCAAGAAGTCTCTGACAGATGACCCATTTAACATTTCCTGGAACACATCTATCTGATATCTGTCACCTGGATATGCCCTGACTGGAGGCACAGAGCCTTTGCAGCTCTAGAGAGAGGCTGCTCCAAAGTACCCAGCTTCACTCCTTCCTCATTTTCAAATCACTTTGGGAAATAATTGCACCAGAATAAGAGAGCCCAAGACAGACTTGTCCCCCAAAGTGTCGATTAGGTTGCTACTGACCCCCAGTCACCATCTTGTTGGGCAGTGGCCATGTGTGTGAGTCCTTGAGTAGGGTCTGTGGGTTAAAAAGGCAGAGGAGCCATATTAAAGCATCACATTTGGTTATACTTCATTGTGCTGTTGCTCTGTGATCCCTAAAGCACCTGCCTGTCCCTGCAGGGCTGTGTGCTGTGTCAGGGAAAGGGAGGGATGCCCTCAGGAAGCTCCCACAGGACCTGCCAATGAGAACATTGGCATCTTCTTTTATTTCTCACTGTTGCAGCACACCAGACCTACCACTGGTTTGGTAGAACAAATGTGATTCCACCTTCTGTGTAAATATTCCACCAAAGTTCCAGGGAGGGCACCTAGTTTTTTTAAGGATTTGTGAGTTTGTTGTTCTTACCGAAGTTCCAGGGAGGGCATCTAGTTTTTTAAAGGATTTGTGAGTTTGTTGTTCTTACCAATACTATTGTTTACATCAAGCTTGTTATTATGCTTATGTCATGTTTTGTATCTTATTACCATTAAACTAGCAATTATAAAAGCTCAGTTTATCTCCATCACTTTTTTCCCAATGCTTGTGTTGCTCATTAAAAGGTTATCTCTGTACTGCTCTGCTCAGCCCTCTGTCCCCATGTCAAGTATGAAGCACACATAGGCTATGTGATTTTAGGTAAAATGACAATACACTGCAGTGCTAGCTTTCAGTCAGATTCCACAGTGCACACAGGATTGCCTGGATCCTATTCCACAGCATCCATCACCTAGCCTAAACTCATATTCCTTTGATTTTTGGTGTCCTCTCTAGAGGTTAGGTCATGGCAATGTTTTCCGGTGAGCCCATCCTGCTGGGAAGGGTCAGCCTGGCATTACATTCTGTGACAATCATTAAAATTTCTGTGTAGAGTCAAGTCACAAGAAATGTAACCAGGAAAATCAAATCTTGACAAGCTTAATAGTCATCTGATGCTACTGTGATTTATTAGTTTGTTCCCTGAAATAAAAGTTATAAGTTGCTTGTGCTATTCAATAACAGACCAAGTGACATAATCTGTCTCAAATTTACTCAAGTGGCAGCCAGAGCAGGACCTTCCTAAACCCCTGAATATGTTCTGTCTCTTGTATGCTGGTGGAGAAGAGCTTTAGACCAATGTTTTCTGGTGTCAGAAATGCAAGGCAATACCTGTCTGCATAGGACACACTGGAGCCAGTGCATGGCTTTCTGCTGCAGGACATCTGGGCTGTCAGTACTCAGGCTCAGGAAAAAATAAGTAGCTCTGATATAAAGGGGGGGGGAGCAGTTTGCAAGTAAAGGAAAGAAAAAACAAATACAGATGTTTGGAAATTGTCAATCTCTCTTATTCCAGAGTTACCTCTAAATGGATCAGAACTTGGAGTTACTTTTATTGGACTTATTTTAACCTACAGAAAGAGTACAGGGATTATGCCATATTGTGATCATGATTTTCAGTTTGGGATTTGCTTTGTGAACTCAGCTAAGTGATATTTCAGTTTTTTCACTGGATGAATACCTAATTAAAAGTTTTCAGGAAACACTTGTGAACACTTCATGTGTGTTGCATATTCATCAGAGTATTTGTCACTATATATTTTCATGCATATTCATGAAGTTATCTTTACCTACAAATTGTTCAGAAATAATTGATTGCTTGACTATTCACTTAAAGGTAAAATTCATCAAATGAGATCTAGGCTCACTTATTCACCAGATATTTATATACATTTGTCAAAACAGATTAAGAAATGTACTAGAGATGCCACTGACATATGTATATTTCATGTGTAAGTACCAGTTGATGGGCTGATTTCAGTGTGCTCTTTGCAGCATTGCTAAGCATTATAGTAAACTAATTTTCAGAGCTTATTGCTAAAATTCAGCCTTCACTATTCTTATTTTATTACATTATTTTACACATACTGCAGTAAATTATTATTCCTTGCATTAGCATTCTTGTTCTCTTTTGTGCATTGTTGTCATGTTTTTGCTTGGTAACTTCTTTATTTCATCTGTTGCTGTGGCTCTTTCACTGCTTTTTTACATAAAAATGTTTTATGTTTGTGCTCCATTTTGTACCTTTCTGGAAATGGATTGCTCTAAAATGAAAACAGGATTTCACCATGGCATTTCCATATCCTCACTTTGTCTCTTCTGCACCTTAAAAGGTGTACGAAACCCCTTTTGTGTTTTTTGTTTTGTCTTTTTTTCCTGGCTATATCATTAATTCATGTCTGCATATATTATTCTTTTCTATCTTTCAATATCACATCTTGGATTTTCATCTCTCAGTTGTTTTCCTCTTATGGTTTGTTTGCGTTCTTTGATGCTCTTCCTTTAATTATTCTCTGAAAATTTTAATCTTGACTACACTATGTGTTGTCTCCACTCTTGTGGTGCTCAGAATTTGTAATGTAGGGCCACCTGTGAATTGCATTGGTGTACTGAGAGGTTTATGTTTGTTATATAATGCTGTTAGGAGAGGTTTGTACTTTAGGCGAGGAGTGGATTTAAGGTTTTGGTTGAAACTATATTTCAGTGGAGTCACTGTAGCTGGACTCTGGCAGCTGCAATATAACACCTTATCCTGACCATAAAAGTCTAGTGCTGAACATAGTTAGGCATAGTTTCAGCTTAGGAGTTTACCTTCTGCGTGGTTGTAAAGAATGGGATGAATCACTCATGCATTAAGGAATATATATGAAGGACTCTACTGCCACAAGGATTTCACCAGGAAGCCTCTGAGACTGGCAATTACATCTGAACTGGTTGCTGCTCCCTTCAGCTCATCTCATCTCATTAAGCCTCTCAGAGGTTCCTGACTTCATAATGGGAGGTGGATTGCAGGAGAAAAACAAAGGAGGCTTGATAAAGATTTGGCCATTCCCGAAATCAGGCAGATACAAACGCAGTTATTCCATGTCTCTGGCCATAGTGGTGGCATCATACTTTCAGGTCAATATGGTCCATGTGCTGCATGACAAATGAAAGGTAATGTAGGTCTTCACAACCTTCACCTGAACCTCCAAGCCAAGGTGACAACATTGAACTGCACTTAGCTTGAAGCTCTCCTATTGCATCAAGGACCACCTGCATCTGGCATTGCTTCCATTGGTTTTTGTGGCTGTTCCTCAGATATTGGTAACAATTGCAGGAGGATTGATTTATTGCATGCTCATAGTTAATCTGTCCTCCCCTCTTGCAGAGGGACACTGTAACATCAGTGCAAAGAAAACGATATCTAAACAGCAATGTCCATTGCTAGTTGGATTCATCTCTGAATGATAATCATAACCTTAATTATCTGATGGGGTTTGGGTCCTGAATGGTGAGTAGAAATGTGGGATTTGGAAATCTGCTTTTTTTTTTTTCAGTTGATGGATTTTGGTTTGCATTTATTTACTGGGGAAAAGTGATGAAGATTAGCTATTAAAGATGTTGTGGTAAAATGCAATGTTAGTCATGAGTAAGTGTATCAGCTTAACACTCAAAAGCTGAATGTCAGACTGCAATTTTCAGGATTTTTTAGTATTATTTTATCAGTCAGTCTAATTCATTTTAAAATCCTTAAAAAAGTATTCCTGTCATTAAAAAACCAGAATGGTGAAGATTAAAATAGTGGTAAAAAAGCCAACCCAGTGAAAACATGGCTCAACATCCTGCTCTCTCTGTGAAGAGAAAAATAAAGCAACACAAATTACTCCTTATTATAAATTCTTCTCACTGTGCTTAAGCTAATTCCATTTGATACCTTCTAGCTCAAAAAGTATTTGTGGGACTGTCAGACTTGAAGACGTGAGTGAAGTCATACTGACAGCGATTTGAAATTCCTACTCTGGCATTTGGAATTTGATTAAAGGTTTGAGCTTTTAAAGCTAAAGTGCATGTTTTCTATAACACAGCAGGGGCCCTATTGTCAAATGGTCTGAGGAGCTGGGAATCGACAGCTATCATCAAAATAGCACAAATCCACCAGCAAGTTCTCCTGAAAGACTATGGGGTGTTATTATAGCACCTAGTGGAGTATAACATGTTATTTATTCTGCAGGCATTTCTCCTACAGCCATCACTCCCTTTGGAACAAAGGCTCTGTCTGAGGGAAGTGCATGCAGTTTCTCTAGGGCATAGGAGTCCTACTCAAACAAAGTTCTTCAGGATTGCTTGTGCCAAGTACCAGCAGAGACAAATTCATACTGTCATCATACCTCAGTAGCCTGCACAGGATATTTTTTAATACATGTATGATATTAAGTACTGAGACAGGAATACAAGTCTTCACGGTGGTACTCCCATTACAGTTTGGGGGATAATTTGCCATTAATACTGATGAGGGGACACAGGTTTCAATCTTGCAGTAAAAAAGGGCATTAGGGAAGGGGAAAAAAAGGTGTCTAGATGCCTCACACTTCCACACGGTCTGGGAAGACATATGAATGAAGGCTGGTAAAACAGGGCAAAGGCTAGAAAGCATAATCCAGCTCTGGCTGTGGGCAGTTATTTCACTACTAATTGGAAAAGCGGAATGAAACAGAGCAGTGTCATGAAGCAGCATTTCCTCAGTCTATTATTTGTCAGAAAATGGGTGAGAATTTTATCTCTTTCCTTGTCTTTCAAATAAAGCCAAACCAAACCACCCTGGCACGTAAGAGGTTGGCTCTTCTGAGGTGTGATGAGTGGGTACTGGGGTACTTCCTTTTTGGTGTCACCCCTGTTTACAGTTCTTGTCTTCTGAAGGATGTTGATAACCAAAGTTAACATGACAAGCTCATCAGCAAGTAAAATGATTCACAAAGCTATGTTTTTGTGGGTTTTCTTTGTCTCTGCTTTCCAGCCTTCTTCAGCAGTCTAGGTAATTAGGAACTATTTCCTGCTTTGTCAGTTCAGATCTATTTGTTCTCTGCTAGTATCCCCCACATGGCTGGAATACAAATCATTTGCTGGAAAAAAATGAGAAGTGATGAAGAAGAGGGTGATTAATGGCCTAACATTCCATTTTACCGGATAAAACAAGAGGGGTTACACTCAGTTTGCCTCCAGATAACATTTTGTATTCATTTTGCAACACAGTTAGAACTCAATTGTATCAAAAGGGAAAATTCATAAACCTACAGCAGTTTGTGAAATGTGAATGATGGATTGCATACAGCCAGCAAAGTCTGGAAAAGATAAACTAATTCTGTGATGAACAACGCATTTCATACTCAATTAATTATACAGTACATTTTGGTTCAAAATATTAAATGCCTACAACAGTCTTCTGCCTGAAAGCTTTGTAATGAGACAAAAGTCTTGGGTTCAATCAGCTGTCTGTAGGAGAGTTTAGAATGACTTATGTCTGAATTAGAGAGGTTTAGGGCAGTGATTTCCTGGCAGGAAATTAATAATGAGCTAAATTAGAACATGCCTAGAGATGATTTAAACAACTTAGCTAGCATTGTCTGTGACAGGCTGTCAGTTTTTTTCCCCCAGTTCTACTATTGTCTAGTAAATAACTGAAATCATTAAAAAGTTGATAGTGCACCGTGAGTCTTCTTGCAAAACTAGCTCGTTCATAACAATGTTCAAGCACAGTTTTATGGAAAAGCCAGAAAAAGTAAATCCCAAAGAAGGTAGGTAGTCGTGTTTGAACACAAGATAGGAGATGTGTTCTTGCAATGTTGTCCTAGAGCATGGCAAGACACAGGCCTAGTGTTTCCATTGAGACAGCTTTCAGTATTGCTTTGGAATTTGTCAGGTATATCCTAACATCACAGCAGATTCCAGCCCTCCTCACACTGCAAAGGATGAGGGGACTGAACCAGAGGGACATAGCTAAGAAATAGAATAGTTAAGAGTTCTGGCTCTTTCAAAATTAGTAATGTGCTCAATCACCTTTTACTCCCTTTAAATCAGTGGACACCAAAGAGAATTCAAAAAGAAACAGAGCTGGGGAGAGGGCTTTAAGGTTCTGTATCTGGATTTCAGCTGGTGGCAACTAAGCAAATTGCCAGGAAGTTCTGTCTGCCTGGTCAGGCTGTGTCATGTCAAGATAAATTATTTCTGACCTTTTTCTTATTTCAAGGTAAAACAAAACCAAAATCATTTATCTTACTGTCCAGTTCTTAAAAGTTAATATCAATTCTACAAGTTGAGGGAATGAATCAAAGAGGGCAGGAGTAGTTAAATGATGGCCAGGGACACTAATCTGCCTGCTGTGTGCTGGGAGATCTTCTTCAATAAAAATGACAAAACAATCCCAGCTCTTATTATTCAAGTGGCTTGTGAACTACAGGCCTAATGATGTGATTGACAGTTATTTCTGAATCAATCAAACAAACACCAAAACAGAAAACACAACAAACACATTTTAAAGAAACTAACAAAAAAAAAGTGCAAACTTATATTTAAAAGGAAAGCTCCCACTAAGAGCAATTTCACCAGGGAGGCAGAAAGAACAAGGACATTATTCACATCAACTTCATAGTGAAACTAGAACAGCATACCTCTACCTTGGAACTTCCTAAGGCACTGAAAAGTCCTATTTTCTGCTCCCAAAGATTGAGAAAGCTTCTATCTGGAGTGGTTTCACATTACATTTGATCTTCAGAAGTACTGCCCTGCTGTGTTCTTGCAGGTGTCTTCCAAGGGACAACCAGAACTGAGGCAGCATGCGAGAGCACACCCAAAGGAGAAAGTTTCCCTCCAGCCTCTCCTTGGCAGGTTGTGCTCAGAAACCATTTACTTTAGAATTAAATTTAAATCCCTTGTGATTTTTTTTGGGTTTTGTGTGTGTGTGTGTGTGTGTACATGAATGGATCCCTTAGGACTTAAAAAGAAAGACTTTTGCATCCCAAAGGAATACACAAAATAGCCATACTAGTCACTTCCCTCCAAGAAAAATTTATGGGCTAAATATATCAACAGTAATACCTTGCAAAAAAAAAAAAAGATACTTTTGCTTTCATGCTATCCAGTGAAACATTTTTTCACTGAAATACCCTAACAAGTGTAGTTCCATTAAGAATTTGATCACAATAGATCATGAACTGTGTGGATTTTTCAGCCTTGTTCATAGCAGCTTAAGTTGTAGAGCTGATTTTCCAAGCATCAGCATCTTTCAAAGAATGAGGAATGCATTTGGGGGCAAGTTATAGGAATGAGACAAAGCATTTCAGTATTGCTACTGCTTTCTTTGTGCTCCAGACGTTTAATTCAGTGTTATAAGAAATGACCAGTTATTTCATAGATAACTAGCAGAACAGTGGATAAAAGTAATGAATCTGTAAATATCCAAGTTCTCTGATTTGAAAATTGTGTTGGAAACTCTGAATTAAAGAATCAGAGCTAGAACCAAAGTATTGGAGTGTTTGCATTGTCTAGTTTACTGATATTTTAATAGGCTTGTTGCACTTTGGATGTTATTTACAGGCAGTGTATTTTTAGGTTAAGTGAGGTGTCTTAAAATGCAACTGACTGTACTGCAGGATGTATAGAAATACAACCGAAATTAAGTAAATGTTACTTGCTCATGTTAATGCAAAGTTGTTTTGATACTTAATCTTTCTCAAAACCATTTGCTTTATCTTAGCAGAAAATTAAAAGTATATCATCCACTCAGTTTTCTTTGTGGGAGAAAACAACAAGTGTCTTTTATAAAGTGCTTCAAAGTCAGGATGTAGTACAGCAGTTTTATGGTGATTCCAACAAAAATTAATAGATCCAAAGCTCCCAAATTATTTGCTGTTATGTTCCTGCCTCTATTTCAAGAGTAAGGAAACTAACTGCATACACCACATCACACTGGAACAAAGGAACATAAAGCAATGCAGAGTTTTTCTTTGTAAAAAGGATTTGATACCATCAAATATGAAAGGAACCAATAAACATTGTGGGTAGCTCCAGAGCCTTGTTTGCAGGTAGGTATGCCTCATCTCATTAGTTTTGGCTCTCTTTCTGTTTTGACCTATAGTTTTATAAATTTCTATCCATTTCTTGTCTCTCTGCTAAATAACTCTTTTTCTGAACATTGTCTATTCAGTTGTTTTATCTCAATGCAAAGCTTTATGCTTGTTTGTTTACAGTATGTTTGGCAGTAGTTACTGTATCTTAATGTGTTCTCTGTACCACCTTATTTCATACCTTATTCATCCTCTTCCTGGACTGCAATACTGACTAGTTTTTAATTTTAGCCTCCCCCCAAAAACAGGAATTTTGTTTGTTTTCTCTAACACTACTCATTTATACAGCCAAACTAAAGAAGTCATTTAAGTGTTGAAACTCCAAGAACATTTAGGTCTTTATAGACATTTTGAAATTACTAACTTTAAATAGAATGCATCATTCCCCCAAAGTTTTGGGGTTTTCTTTGACTAAAGTTATTTAGTTTATTAAACTGATTAAAATTAAATAACTTTGATTAAAGTTATTTCAGTCTAAAGTTATTTACCTTTACTGACTAGGTGTAAAAAGTTATCACAGTCATAGTGATATCATTTATCTAAGCCAAAATAATTGGCCAGTTTAAGGTGTTGGTTGCTGTAATGTTGTTGTCAGTGAATCATGAATTTAAGAGTGGTGTCTGATTTGCAGTGTGAGTACTAGCTCTGATGTGCACACACTGAGGGCATCTCAGTCACTGCTGGGACATCACTTGTGCCTCAATCCTGCAGAGCCTCTTTGCAGCTGTATCTGTTCCCTTCCATAAGTGCTGTAATCTTTTCTAGTTAGGGCAGTCAGCACATTTATTAGAAGACTGGTTTTCAATTACCTTCCAAACACTGCCATAGATTGAAAACATGGATTAGCTAACAAATGGTTCAAAGCTAATTAGTTAAAAATAGATTCTCTTTTCCCTTTTCTCTCTTAGTCCCCTTCAGCTGTTTAGCACTTTATAATGAGCAGAATTACAATAGTGGGTCACCTTTTAAATACATTTTCTCCTTAAAAGTCGATAAAGACCTTTTAAAAAAATTCAATAGTCAACACCCATGACTTATCCAGGTGACTAATTCAATACAATCAACATATCAAGTGATTTAATTCTACAAGTGAGCACAAATTGTGGCTGTTTGCTATGCTAGAGCTCTTCTGTTAAAAGTTCATCCATGAAAATTACAGACTGTCATTATAATTTTTAGTTTTGTCTATGTAAACTTCTCAGAGAATGCTTCCTGCATTGACTAGAACAGGCCCTGTTAGGATACAAATTACTTTAGAAAAGGAAATAAATCATTCCCAAAGTAAATCTTCACCAGATCTGTAAATTTCAGTGGATACAGCAGCAGGTTACAAGATGATCAACTGTGGAAAAAGATACATACACAACTGGTTTGCAAGACAAGCAATGCTATATAAAGTTAGCGAGCAATGATCCATTAAATGAGCCTCCTATACCTGATTTCAAGCCTAGGAACAATATTACAACCCAGACTGGATTCAATTGCCCAGACTTTAAGAAAACAACAAAATTAAAACAGATAATAACACTGACGTTATGGTGAAGCAAAGGCAGGATGTGTCAGAGGAGCAGTTCATGGACTTAAATGCAGATTTTTGAAAGTGGTTTGATGTAGTTTAGATCTGGTGTATTGTATGAGTGTCATCAGTGGTAGACAGAGGGGATGACAAGCTATGAGCAAGCAATGATGATGTCCTGGTCCCAGCAAGGTCACTCAGGCTAATTATTGCAGAGACTGCTGTGGAGCTGATGTTTCATTCTGAGCATGGAAGGCACAGGGTAGAGTGCTAGGGGGAGGGAGGGCTTACATTTTTAGTAGAAACTGTAATAACTTTGCATAAGCAAATATTGTGGTTCCTGTGTAGTAAAATTGTGGGGCCAGAAACTACTGTTTTTGCAGTTGTAGCGAATATGCTGCTGTGTCTGCCACTGAAACAAAGCTTGCTCCTCCCAGAAAAAGGTTCTGAAACATGCAAGGTAACTAAGCCTTGTGTGTTTTCTTGTGTGAAGTTTCATTTTTCTAAAAAACAGGTTTATTAAATACAATGCTTCACTATGTGCTCTTAACTTACAGGACATCTGATTATTATTGGAATAACTCAAGGCTTTCCAATACTTTTCTTCATCCTGTTAATGCATGATTTATAGTTGATGACCTTTAAGGTTCTCTTAATAAAGTTATGACATACTACGCTGAAATAAAATGAGAATCAAAGTTTTCATATAATTATAGGAAGACTTTTTTGGGTTAGATTTATACAGTTCACACACCTTTCCAAGAAATATGGGTTTAACAGATCCAGGAAATTCAATATTTTTGTTTGCCACTTAATCATATTTAGGTTTTTTTTTTCTAGAAAGTGTCTGAAAAATACCCCAGGATGGCAATCAGATTACGGTTTTAAATTGTCATGAAGATGGATTAGATTTGTTGTACCATTCACTATTCTCATTGCAATTATCATCACAAGAATGAATTCATAATATGTCATTTCCTATTCATTACAGACATTGTCACTGCAGAATGTGAAATGAGCATTGAAATGCCTCATGCATCCTGCACAACATGACAGTACTGTAAATCAGCCTGTTGTGACCTTTTCAGTGCTCAGTTATTTGATGTGTTGGTCAGCCCTAGTCCCTGTTTACTTGCAGTTGATTGAATGTGCTGTGGGAAGCCTTGGCCTTCATTGGACATACTGAGCTTACAACAGGCCTGGAGTGGGATGAGGATGTTGAGCTGGCAGATCATGTGTAAAATAAAGTCTTTATCAAGTCATGTGTCCCTGTTAGCATATAGATTAGGAAACATTAAACAAGAGACAGAGTGCTAGGCCCAAAAGGATGGAGACTCAAAAGGAACTTGCCAGAAATAACTTTGGAATGTGGCAAATTCCTGCAAAAACCCCATGCTGGCACCTTTCAAAAATCAGTCTCATTCACCTTACAAAACTAATAAGACTATAAAAGAGAAAATAGTCTAAATGCTATAAGGAATAGCCACATTAAAAAAAACCCTCATGTTCTTCTACTCGGTTAGATTTTGGTGACAATTTACCACACAAATAAATGCATTCTCATTAACAAATGAGATTAACACAAAGCTATTACCTTCTTCTTACATTTTCTCTTCCTTTCTGAAGCAAGAAAAGTCACATGTTACCATCTATAATGCTGGTAATAAATCAGCTTTGCCAGGTGTATTTCAAGGAGGATTTTGTTATATGAAAGGTGGTATAGGACATCATTCCTCTTCTGTCCTTAGCACCTCTTTTACTACTAATGCATAAAGAAAATGACTGGCCAAGGGGGCAGTGCTGGAGTAGGTGAATTGATATTGGTTCCTCTGCATTTGGGAAATAATGGTTAAATATTCAAATCACCATTGTGATGTAGGTGTTGTGATATATTAACTGAAGAAATGCCAAACACTCTACTGCTTAGCCAAAATTTTCAAAAGTAAGAAGAAATTTGGGGGTTTGCTTGGAAGGAGAAGTTTTTCCAAGAATTAATTGGTTCAGACTTTCTAGAAATCTCACTTAATATGTCTAAACTTACGCATCTTACCTTTTTTTTTTTCACCTATATTATCTATATTAAATCTTGGGTTTATTCAATACTTCAAATGATGAAAATAAAATATTGAAGGTATAAAACCAGAGTTATAATAAAGGGCCTCTTGCTATTGGCGATATTTCAGAAATTGAAGGTTTAAGATGGTGAGCAGTGAAAGAGGCAAAAAGAACAGACATAGTTGCATGGAATATATATTGGTGAGAATCTGGATAGATTTTTGGCATGTAGAGAAGCTCTTTCAGCAAAGCTTAGCTCATTCACCTAAAAAGGATTAAGGGAAATATCAGTATGTTTGTGCAATTATAGCACCAAAAGGCTTTGAGGGTGAAAGTGTGGAAATATAAATGCTAAAAAGAATTGGAAAATCACAAAAATACTTTAATTAAGTACAAAAATGAAAATATATTGGAAAATCAGACAAATCAATTGAAAATTTTGATATGAGATTATAATTCTACTAAATATTAACCACTGGTCACTTTTCTTACTCTAAAACCTGCCCTATGCTTGATTTTGTCCCAGGATTATACAAGTTATTTTAGAAGGAAAATATTTACCTCTGTAACATCCCAAATGGATTCAGTATTTGGAGATATGTTCTGAACAGCTCTGCTGTTATTTTGGTCTTGCTAACAAGTAACTCACTTTGAATTCCTGAAGAGTGCATGTGACTTGTGTTGGCATGTTGACATGTATAATGTTTGCTCAACTAACCTCTATTTTTGGGTGCAAAGCTTGAAACTACTAAAGGAAATTAAAGTCTGTGAGCAGAAAAAGATGAAATTTCTGGGTTACTGAATCTTCTCTCACTTTTGTTTCAACTCTGCTAAAAGTATTTGAGATAAAGAGCAAAATGTCTCCAAATCGACCTAATATCAAGACACAGAAAACATGTCTCATATCTTTTTTGATAGCTTTGAAATGAGCCTCAGCAAAGGAAATTTCAGATCCTTTCTGCCTTTTTCAGGATTTTTTTAATGACTTTTTCATGCTGTTGTTTTATATTTTTCCATTTTTACCATTAATTCAGCCTGCTGCAGGCTTTATGCTGCTGAAATTTTCTCTCTACCTTCAGCAAAGGAATCTTTTGCTCCTGCTTAATTTGTCTTAGGAGTTTTTTGCTTTTCTCTTTGTACTTCAAGAATCCAGGACAACTTGCTGGAATTTCTCCTGGCTGCAGGAAACAAGGAAACATCAAGTGTCAAGATGCTATTTACATTTCTGAACAAATTTTCTGGCCTTATTTTTTTCCCCTTACTTTGAAGCAACTGTTTTTCATTCTCTCTTCAACTTGCTTTTCATGTATTAATACATTAAAACTCTCATGCTCAAGTTCACTCTGGCCAAGTCCTGTCTGCCAAAGGAGGAATTCAAAGGGAGGATATAAGAGCAGCAGATATCTTGGCTGCTCTGTAGGGAATGTTTAATGCTTTTGAAGCTAGGAAACTCTTAAAACTATGCAGTGTTCAAGTGCTTGATATACTTGAATATGAGGTGAATTAAATCTACCTGTGTCTGTATACTTAGATCACATTTATTGCAGCACCTGGAAAGCTGGAGTTAGTCTGAACAACAGATAAAATATTCAGCTTCTAGTTCCCTTCCTTCTCCTGGTGATTTCCAAACAACCCTCTGGTTATGTTACCCATTCTACTCCTTTTGCTTTGTTGAATTTTGGCTTTTTACTTTTCCCAGAAGCTGATTTTGAGAGGGAGGTGGGGAGAAATACAGGGGAAAAAAAACCCCAACCAACCAACTTGTTTAGAGAGTTTCCATTTCATGTGAGTACAGAAGCAGTTAGGTTTGGTCTGGATGATGCTGCTCTGGCATAAACAAGTGATTCTTTGTAACTTTAGCTTTGCAATATTCATTGAATTAGGTGTTAGTGTTTACAACGGCCCTGGCTGATGGCTGGCAATAGAAGTGCCTATGGCAAAAGCAGCAAGTGAGCTGATTTTTGAGGCACTCTAAGAAAATAAATGAATGCTCAAAGTTTGGCTTCTCAATCTATCTAGCAGTATAGTCTTGTTTTCCAAAGGCTGGGAGCAGTAATTAACTTCAGATGCATTTCCTCCTGTTGACTGTTCATTTTATAATAGAAAGTGAAAAACTGATAGAAAACGTCTCTCAAGTGTGCAACATTTCTTAGTTTCTCTGCAAATTGGGCCCTGATCTTGCAAATGGCTGTGGTTCACGTTTTCCACAACTTTTATTTTGATACTTGCCATTTTGGAAAGACATCTTGGAGGTTCATTTCAGTAGGGAAGAGGGGCAGTATGTATGAAGGAGCTTAGGCTGAAAACTGCAGAAGTTGACATATTTGGATAATTTTCTTACCAGTAGTTTTGTCACATCAACACCAGAATTT
The DNA here is from genome assembly GCF_000695815.1 of Acanthisitta chloris. Taxonomy (NCBI): domain Eukaryota; kingdom Metazoa; phylum Chordata; class Aves; order Passeriformes; family Acanthisittidae; genus Acanthisitta; species Acanthisitta chloris. Next base: position 54,831 of record NW_008676340.1, read on the forward strand.
AGTAGTTTGAGTTGGAAGGGTCTTTTAAAGATAATCTAGTCCAACCTCCAAGGTGATGTGCCAAACACGCAAAGTCACCATGGCATATCCAAGTGTATACTGGAGGGCTGAGGACCTTCTTGAGGCCAACCACTTGTTATGATGTACTGTATTATAATCAGCTTTTTCCTGTGTCATCTAGCAATTTATGGAGTATTTTCTTCCATGAATTATCCCACTGTTATTGGCATGCAGGGCCTAATCATTAATTGTCCTAAAGAAATTAATTTCTCCCTGACATGTCGTTGTTTTCTTCCTTTGCTTTAGAACAAAGCTGATGTGTCGTAAATCATTCTCAGTCTGCATATTACTTGCTTCCTTAATTACAGCTATTTGAAGGCCGTTTTTTTCCTCTTGCAAGAAAAAAAAATGCAAGCTAAAAACTTTCACTTTACACAAGTATAAATTAGACTGAAGAAGAGACTTTTCACATAAGCTAGGTTCAGCCATCTGATTTGTACATGTTGCTTGTAAATTATCTAATTAGGTGGTTTTCATTTCAAATGATGCACTAAGTTTATTGTAGGG
>NW_008676340.1:55415-63417 GCF_000695815.1 Acanthisitta chloris
CACTCGCTTTTGATTAAATTGCTGCTCTTAACATCAGGCCTTCAGCTTTTTTGGCTACAGAATATCAATCAATCCTATTGGAGTAACAAGTCTTCGAGATAAAATGCCTTACAGATGAATAGGTCAGTTGAGAATATTTCCAAGAGATCAAAATGAACAAAGATGTTTTTGCCTTCCAAGAATTACATGTGTCCTCTGTTGTGTAGCTTTTGATTAAATTGCTGCTCTTAACATCAGGCCTTCAGCTTTTTTGGCTACAGAATATCAATCAATCCTATTGGAGTAACAAGTCTTCGAGATAAAATGCCTTACAGATGAATAGGTCAGTTGAGAATATTTCCAAGAGATCAAAATGAACAAAGATGTTTTTGCCTTCCAAGAATTACATGTGTCCTCTGTTGTGTAATGGTAACTGTAACAAATTTAAATGATACCTCCTTGGTTCTTGCATGCCCAAAGTACAGGAGAACTCCAAAAAAAAGAAACTAAAATGAATTTTATTTAAATTGGTTGGTCCTGGAGTTCCAAGAGTACAGTTCAGGAGCTAATTCTGGTGTCAGGGCTATTGTGTTAAGTGACAAGGGAGATGGTGCATTATTCTAGCCTATTTCCTACAGTCTATGCAAACATCTTGTGTTGGTGTCCCAGTGGAAATAGTTTCCTATTTGTCCTGCTTATCACTATGTACTTAAAGCATTATCCTAAACCAACTTGGTACTCTTTGCAATCCAATTGGCCCTGATCTTCTGTAGCCTTGAAAGGAAGGATTGTATATTGACACTGCAGATTATTCTGAGTTCCTGTATTTAAAGTCAAAGGGAGAGATCTCTCACTTTCTGTTGAATGATGAGATTAGCACCTTGTCCCTCCTTCCAAAGTCATAGTTCAGCAGAAGAAAATTCTCTGTGCTTCTCCTACACCAGTTCTCCTTCTGTTTCTGTTTTATGAGAAGATTAACTCAAAAGCTGGAGCTGTGATGAATTTTCAAGGCTATGAATTCCAATGTAGTCAGTAAAACAAAGTAACTGAAATGTTTGTGAACGCCTTCAAGAAATTTGTGCCTCAGAATGGATGAACTAAGACTCCTGATGAATGAGACAAACCATTCATTCTAGAAATAATGGGTACACAGAGACTGTGTCAGGCACACAAGTGTTGTTCAGCTATAAACAGTGTTTGTTACGTAACTGGAAAGCTACTGACCCACACCTTGTTAGCATTTGAAAGAGAATTTGGAAGAATCTAGTTCATTATTGGAAAGATCACTAAAATAGCAAAATAATTAATTTTATTGAATTACAAGAAAAACTAGTGGAAAAAAAGGAAAACCAGATTTGTTTCACAGCAAGCCATGGAAGTGTTCAATCCCTAGATAAGTAATGCAGATGAATCTGGAACACGTTAAACACCTCCAAGGAGGAAGTTTCACCTTGATAGTGACATTAGAAGAACTACCCTAAATGATACTATGTGTAGTGAGTAGCTCAGCCACACAAGAGATGCAGGCAGGGAGGGGATGGAGCAGAAGGAGCCTTTTTAAGCAAGGAAGCAGAGTATCCAGCAATGAATGACTCTGAAGCATAGGTTTGTGAGAACCATTTTCTATGAGTTTCAATGTGCCTTCTCCATTCTTTAGGGCTTTCCATGAATGGTTGTGCTGCTGAGTGTGCTGCATTCTCATCACAAGCCATGATGAAAGGGCACAGGATCAAACTGAAGAGGTGACAAGTCACTCCCCTTATTCTGGCAGAGAATTCATTTCAGAAGTGACAGTTTTATTATCCACAAAGATGCAGTAAGATTTTTTTTTCCCCCTACTTAAACAATGTTTCCTTCTTCTATGGTGACATATTTCTACCATTCAAAGAATAAAGAGATACCTAACTGTGAAAAACAAATCATAGCTGCTGTCAGAGGCTTCTCTCTCAGCTGCCTTCATATCAAGTACATTCAGCACTTCAATGCATGACTCGGCATGAACTTTGATGTGCATTGAGCTGCACTGGAGTGGAAAGACCTCGTGCTGGAAATGGAATCTGGGTCTGTGCCCATATGTCCTTGTTGGCCCATGCCTTTGAGCATGATGACCTGAGAACACACAGATACCTATAGTGTCTATGGACACTATTTAAGCAGACATTTTAGATTTGAATGTCAGATTAACATTTAGATATCCTTGCTGGAATTGCTATTAAAGTGTGAAAAAGAAACTGTAAACAGAAGAAACAAGCACTAAACTAGAATATTTAATATAGAAAAGGCTGGAAAAAAATTGTGAAGAACTACTGCATTCCTGTTCTTAGTGACACTTGCAACAAAACGCAGCGATTTCAATGCCTCACTTGATGATCATCTCCTTTGGTTTAACTAGTTGCAACATACATTGATGGTAGTCAGAGAAAATTGGGATTATTTTTGCCTTCTCTGCCCTTGTCTCTTCCACCCTATTGCCCTCTCAAGCATAGCAGAGAGCATTTTCAAGACTACCTTGCTGGATTCCAATATTCCTCCTTGATGCTTTCTTTTCCTCCCAGAGAACCACAACTTTCCAGGCAAATAATACAAGCATTACAGCAAAGAATATTTTTAATGTTCTGAGAATAATCAGAGTCCTCAGGGGATGTGCACCTCCATACAAAATGAACCTGCAAATCATGTGCCCAAGACATTTAGACAACCAGGCTAAACATCCAATATATCCTTTTATTTTATTTATAACTCAGAAGCCTTCAGCAAGCTGGGTTAATTATGGAAATGGTACAACAAGATGATTTTATTTCGGCTGCTTCATTTTCTTCAGTGTTGCAGGTCAGTAAACGGTTTGAGGTTTGCTTTTACTTTTTTTACATTTTACTGCATTAATATCTTTGATTTAGTTATTGTTTCCTGAGGTCTGACGGATACTCTAGAGGGTCTTAACATAGTGCACCTGCACTGTGCTTTTTCTCAGCTAAATTGCTGTATTACACAGAGTTGTGAATGAAAGAATTTCTTAATCCTCCATGTCCAATCACAAAATCAATGGGCCCCAGCTATTAATTAATGTGTTCAGTACTTATTAAGGCTTTCCTTTCATTATTTAGGAATATTTTGCTAAACTAAACTTACGTAATTAAAAAAAATCAACCAGGCTCAGTACCTATATTGCGTGTGTTGTTCCTAGAATATTTTTAATATCACTATCTTTGGGATGAAAATATTCACATTCTTTATACATTTCATGCATTGCCAAAACTCTAGAGAGGGATGAAAAGACAGAAAAAGCTGTGTTGTTGCTTGCTTCTTAACTTTTTTCAAGTGAGTCTTCCTCTGAGATGGATGCAGAACTATGAATTAATTGCCCAAAAGACTCAAAACTTAAGCAACCTCAGAAGCTCATGGAGAAAATATTGATGTTTGGAGTACATGTTCTCCCTCTCCACATAACATCTTGGCCAGGTGCCTTTATGCAGAGTGTCAGCAGCTGTGACAGCAGGTGTAAGATAAACTGGAGCAGTGCTTATTGATTGCAGCCTGACTCCATCACTTGAGGATGCAGATGAGGCAGGTTTTGTCACTGCCTTCTGCTTTATTGTGCTGGTTTGGGCTGAAGTAGAGTTAACTTTCTTCACAGTGGCTAGTATGGGACTGTGTTTGGGTTTTGTGCAGAACACAGAGGTCATAATGTAGAGATGTTTTTGTTATGGCTGAGCAGAGATTACACAGAGTCAAGGCCTTTGCTGCTTTCCATACTGCCACACTGGCAAGGAAGTTGGGGGTGCATGGGAGACTGGGAGGAGACACAGCTGGGACAAGTGACCCAAACTGACCAAAGGGATATTCCATACCATATGACATCATGCTCAGTATATAAGGTGGGAGGAAGAAGGAGGAAGGGGGGACATCTGGAGTGATGGTTCCCAGGAACCGTTACATGTGCTGGGGCTCTGCTCTCCTGGAGGTGCTGCACACCTCCAGCCCGTGGGAAGCAGTGAATTAATTCCTTGTTCTACTTTGCTTGTGTGTGCAGCTTTTGCTTTCTCTATTAAACTGTCTTTATCTCAACCCATGAGTTTTTGTAGCTTTTATCTGATTGTCTTCCCCATCCTGTTGGTGGGGGAGCGTGTGAGGGGCTGTGTGGTTCTTGGTTACTAGCTGGGGTTAAACCACGACACCAGTACAGCAGAGGGGCTGCTTTTCCCTGTGTCATACCATTTAGAGAGCTGTGTAACATGAAATAACACAGCAAGACATATCAGTAACAGCAATTATTTCAGGGAGAACCTTCTTCTAGATCATGTTCTGTCTGCTTAGATAACAGTTACAGCATTAGGAGTAATGTGGTGAGTGACTCCGTACTAACCAGTTGCATTTCCTCAAAGGAAGTACAATAGATACTGAGGAGCAGCACATTTTTCCCCCTTGTTTTGCAAGACACTACATTTCCTTAAGCTGTCTTTGCAATTAAAAAAAGTGGCAATTGAGGATTGCTGTCTCTGTCAGCTGGAATATCTCAAAACTTTGCTGAAAGCTCATTTAATGCATCTTCCTGAGGTCAAGCTGCCTGTTCAGCATTTCTCCTTAGAGAATCTCCACTGTTGCTCAGCAGTGTCACTACTAAATGGGAGCAGACTGTTCACTGAGCTGTGAACACCAAGCAGGGCAGCCCTGTGAATACCCACGTGTTTGGAACTGTGGATATACCTTCATGCTCCACAGTAGGGATAAAAAAAGTACCAATTAACATGGAATGAACAGTTTTATTTATGTGATGTAATGAAACACTGCTTGGGCCTTTAAGGAGGGCCTGTTTTACACTGTGCCTGCACCAAAAAACCTCTTTGAAGGAGGTGAGGACAGAAGCTTCATTTACAGGAAGCTATATATACAGATATTTTTACATGAACAGGAACCCATGCCTGAGTCAAATACCATGTAGATACATTCTAGGCTTGCTGACCACTTTAGGAAGAAGATAAATGATCTTGAGGTTACAGGATTAAATTGTGGGCACACATGCATTGAGACAAACTAATGCTGTTTTATAGAGAACTTTGTGACAATATCTAGGACAACTTGAGAGTGGAAAATACTGGATCAAATATTTAGGATTTTGGAGAGATTTGGTGTATTTCATTTTGACTCTGAGCTGTACCACAGTAAGAATTCATGCTCATATCAAGCCTTATGAAAAATCAGTATGTCTTGTAAGCTTTTAACATCCCCTAAATGTATGCTTGAAGATTATGACAGATTTTTTACTGGAGGAAGACAAGTTAGCAATAGATGAAACTTTGTATCTTGCTGAGAGTAGGTTAAAAAAGTAAGTTGAAGCAAAAAGTCTTTGGGCAGTTTTTTAGTCTTAAGTTTTTAGCTAGAAGCTGAACAATATGAACAGTCAGGCTTAAGAAAGCAAAATAAGCAAAAAACCTCCCGAGCAATTTCAGATTCTGTCCTAAATTTCTGCCTTCAAATGAGGTTTTAACTGAAAATATCCTAAGCATAAAGGTATTTTATCTTTTCCTTCTGTAGAACCATACCAGTGGATAAGGCTTATAACACTTCCTGCAAAGGACAGCTCACTGTGGGATGCTGGTGCCTCACATGGCTGATCTGGGATTGCACTTCTGATACACAAATAGTACCTTAAAGGCATCTTGTAATGGGCAGAGTCATATTTGCTTTACCTTTTTCTTAACTTCCTAGCCCCAGACTGCAAGAAAAATACTTACTCGTTGGTGCATTACCTGCTGCCATTCCTCAGGCATATCCTGGAGGTCTGTGTGGATGATTATCTATAGAAAAGCTGTATGGTTTGGGTTTTTCTATCCCACTGTTTATATGGGTAAATGCATCACAAAAGCTGCCTTAAAGCTGGAAGCTCAGCACTAGAGTGTCTGTGGCACAGTGTGACCCAGCAGACTAACAGCAACTGGAAGCAGCCAAGGGAAACACCTGCAAGATAAAGGCCCCAATGAATCTTTGTCTTCTCACAGATGCACATCATGCTCAGGCAAAGTATGAATATGAAGAACAGTAGCTGCTGAGTGCTCGCTAACAGCAAAAGGAAGCATGTTCTGAACAGATGGCAGTCTAAAAGCTCTGTCCAGAAAGGAAATGACCCAGTGCTCTCCATGGCCTGGAGGACTCTATTCAACAGATAATTTTCTGGGATTGGTGGATAAATGTATCCTGTTTCACCAAAAAGGTGTGTGGGACAGAACTGGATGTGGGACCTGGCTCCATGCAGCTTTCTTGTCAAATATTCTTTATAATTTCCCAGCTTGAAAAGCTGCTTTAGGGAGAAGATCCCTAAATCTCAGCTAAGAACTGTCAAGAAAGCACTGTGATACTTAATCCAGACTGGCAGAGCAGCAGGGATGCATCAGTGATTAAAATCACATAACTTAATTGGAAGCTGAGAAAGAAAGTTCTTGAACTTGATCGAAAATCTTTTCCTCCTTATTACCCAAACCATTTGGGACAGCCTATTACCTTAAAAACCCTCAATTTAGATTGCTGCCAGACCCCCTCCAAGACTTCTAAGGCTGCAGCAGGGGGATGGAGAGCTGGTGAGTTATCTCTTCTAATGAATATGAAGGATTATGAAATTATGGAAGAAATACAAATGTAGGTTCCCTGATTTGTAGGGTAGGATCTAGTTCTGCTAATTATACAATCTCTTAGACAACATCACTTTACTTTAGAGAATTGCTCTGAGAAGGAAAGCTAAAAGTTCTGTGTGGTAACAGTGGTAAGTTTCTACTCATACTGTATGTGGTTTCCTATGGTTTTCACTTAATAACTATCATGTTAAGTCAGATTAATACTTATTTGAAATAGCCACTTGACAGTTTATTAAAGTCAGAATATTTTAAGCAGCTGAAGGGGGTTTTTTTAAATTCTCTGTTTTCAAAATGCAAAAATGCATTTTTAAGGATCATTGGTCAGAACTGAGACTTTCAGGTTGTGATTTGGAAGACTTGATCAGCACTTTCTTATCAATGATCAATCATTGTGTCAGGTTAATGGTTGAACTTGATGATCTTAGAGGTCTCCTCCAACCTTGATGATTCTATGATTCTATATAGGTTTTTTCATGCAATATCATCTGTTTATGTGCCGAATTAGTGATAAATAAGAGAATTAAACCCACTAGGCTTGAAGAACCTTCTTTATTAGTTGTTACCTACCCATGGGTTAACTGCTGCAGGAACAGAGGCCACAGTTGTATTATTCTGCTGTCAAATGTCATTCATTTCTGTCCTAGTTGTCTATGTGAAAAGCTATTGTAATAAAAAGAAATTCTTGGTTTGGGCAGAATTTTTGCAGCTTTGTTTAATCGCTTTATCATGGCCTGTTGGAGCATCTTCTTACTAAGTAAGGCATAAAATACCAAAGGAAATGCTAAATCAGAAGCTTTTAATAACTAAATTTTTAAAACTATTGAATTAAACATGGCAACATTTCTTTCTTGCCTGAATTAATGTTCACCCGTGCAGAAAATTTTGAATGTAACATTATTTAAGCAATTTAAAAGTGAATTAAAGATTCATCCATTGTATCAGGTATCTAACTTGGGGCTAACATTTTAATCTCAATCACTGCTACAGTGTTTGCCATTCAGAAACTCAGAGAGATAAAGATGAAGGTTAATTCAAGCAGAAAGAGGACTCAATTTCTTGTTGATAAGTATTGTTGGCTATCAGGGAACTGCAAAATATGCTAATGCAGTTATTGTTTACCTTAGCATATTAGACAAGTTACACTTGTTGGAATAATTGTTTTTACATTTTGCATTTTAGACTGATTTTTGCTTTTATGTAGTTTCCATAGCTGCTATACTGACCACAGAGGGACAGCATTTTTCTTCTGTGATCAGCAGACCCACAGAAGAAGATCCTTAGAACCTTATTAGAACCTTTGAATTTTATTAGAATCTTCTGTAAATATTGTAAAATATTTATGATATAAATAAATAATTGTTAATAATACTTATGTTAGTAATATAAATATTTATTTT
>NW_008676341.1:0-11962 GCF_000695815.1 Acanthisitta chloris
TTGCCCTTCATCCCAGGCATGGTCTGTGTTTTGAACCGTCACCATCTTCATTTGTGACTGTGAAATCCTCATTATGCCAAAAGTTTCAGATTTGGTATCCTAAACTTTAAGTCTCTACATACGAATATAAATTTCTCACTTTAGAAATGTAACTATTAAAACATTCATAAAATATACATACAGGCAAGGAAATCTTTCTCATTGTTAAAGATGGGGAGAATTCCAAAATAAAAACTAGACTGAGATGGAGATATATTGACTCACAATTCCAAACCTGTCCTCTAGGAAGGGAGGTCTGTTCTCAACAGAACGACTAACATTGCATTGAGAAACAAAGTCAATTAGACAATTACTTTAGATTATTTGTAGGAATGTACAGCATTTAAATTTTATTTTTTTTTTGCTTAAAGAAGTATATCTATTTCATCAATCACCTCCTAGAAATAGCAATTACTCTCCCTTCTAAATTTTCTAAAGTCTTCTAAGTCATGATGGTACCAAACAAAAGTCATTGAGAATTAGTGTAAAATATCTTGTGGATTGGTTTGTTTGTTTGTTTGTTTGTTTCATAACAAGATATAGTATAGGATGCATAAGTTATTTAAAAAATACTTCTAATTTGCAATATTTTTGAGAAAACAGAGATAATTTGAAACCTTTTTTAAAAAAAGGAATTATAATCTATTTGGTTTAAAATTGAATTAAAGCACGTCATGCTTACTGTAATAGGTGCCTTATACTTTTTTTCCCAGTGTGAATTTGACTCATACAATGAATCCATGTCTGTGTTGTGTGTGAAGGGAGATGTTGAACCATGTGTGTTTCACTGTCTGAGAGCAAATGTCTGTGCTGTGTGTGAAGGGAGATGTTGTACCATGTGTGTTTCACTGTCTGAGAGCATCCTGGGAAAAGTGTCTTTGTAGGGAGTCAGACCAGTGCTAGTATGAGATAACTGAAGTAAAGCCACAGCAAGATTCTATAGCACCAACTTCTATTTGTGGGATTTGTCCCAGAAAATTAAAATCTAAAGCCACTGCAAGATTCTATAGCACCAACTTCTATATGTGGGATTTGTCCCAGAAAATTAAAATGTTCTGTATGAAACAATTTTCATTAAAGACCTGTTTGAAGTTCTGTAAGAAATTCTTTGGTTAAAGCAAATCAAAAAGTCTCCAACAAAACTTGTATATTATTGGAGTATCAGATTTGACATTTTACATGATAATCCCCTGACTGATATTGCATTATTTTTTCTCTTGATCTGATATTGGAGTTTATTTAAACTTTTTCTGCTAACACTCCTATAAATAGTTTTATTTTTAGTATCTCTTCCTCCATTGCTGCCTTCTACCACACATTGCACAAATGATCAAAGTAAAACAATTGTTATATACAGTATGACTCCTATCTTCTTTTATTGCTGTTGCTGTCAACAGCAGCATTTTTCTTCAAAATGATAAGAAAGAATATAAAATATATACAAACAGGCTTAATCTACAGCTGTTTACCACAACATTTAATTGAGAATTTCATATTAATTATGAAAAAACTCACAAAACCCCAGCTACAATTCCAACCAATTAGCCCAGATGAAATTAAATAAGCACTATTATTTTGACTGATTGAGATGATATTAGCATGTGGTGTTTTTCAAATGATCCAAAACCAAATACTGATGCAAAAACATTAATAATTTTTTAAAATCCTGGCCTCATGCTAAAAGATTTCTGTTACTTCTTCCAAAGAAAGTCCATATATTTTCTTCCAAGTTAATGCTTGGCTGCATCAAATTCCCTAAAGAACCAAAAGCTGTTCGCCTCTAGAGGAATGAAGCAGAAACAGAATTGTTAGGAAATATCCAAGAGCACTCATAGGCTTTTCCAGAAGCCTAGTAATTAGTTATCTTATGGAAAGCCAGGAGGCTCAGATCTCACATGCAAGCCATAGCCCTTGTTGTTTGTTCTTTAGTCTGTATAACTTGAAATTAGACAATATCTTAGATAAAAATCTTTATACAGGCACATTTTAGAATCCTTCAGTCAAAAGGACAATCAGGGAAGCAATGACCATGCAACAGTGATGTGCTTGTAATTTAGAGTGTATGTAATGGAGGAAGTGCAGAACTGGCCAGAATGATGAGCAGAGTATTTTTGATTGTTTAGAAACATCAAAGAAGTAAAAGAATAAAATCTATAAGCACCAACATAGAAAAAGCTGGGAGTTATGATTGGTTTGATCATTGGTACACTCAGTTGAAAGGGAGGAAGTTTTTTAGTGAATTTCAGCCCTGAAGGAAGGAAGAGAGAAAGTTGAGATAATTGTCTGGAGAAGAGAGAATCAAAGAAGGAAGAAAAAGCTGATGACGTTCACAGTTCTTAGAACTGAGAGAAGTTTATAGTCATTGAGGAAGAGGAAATAAGGATAAAGATTGTGTTTTTGCTGAACAAATCAAGGTTTTTATGGTGGAATGATCATAATTCAATGAAAGCCATATGTGAAGAATAGCAGGTTCTTCTCAAGAGATGATCCAATATTGCAAGACAGATAAACCAATAAAGAAACAGGACAGTAAAGCTTCAGCCTTTGAGTACTGTTAGCTAACAGTAAACATGAAGAAAAGCAATCTGAACACGTATTTTTTGTCCACACCAAGAATTCCTTTGTACCAGACCCAGGGATCATTCAGCCACTCCTTACGCATTTCTCTTCACCAGGCACTCAATTGACAAAAGCTCCAGTTCTTTGATGTTTTTGTGTGTCATCAACTAATATAGTACACCAAAGTTCATGTTTACTATAGATAAATATATAACTCTGAAATGGAACGTAAGTATCTATTACTTTTACAGATACCATTTTAAAAAAGAACATCAGGTTTCTCCTGCAAAGACAGACAAAGAATTTTTTCAGTGTGGGCTGTAGGTTCTGCTTACATACACTGCACTAAAGCCTTCATGGTTTAAAAGATCTGTTTAATTAATACAAAGTGAAACCTAAAGGTAGCATAGATCCCTACAAGTATTAAAAAAACAATGAAGGATGCATCATTTCTCCAGAAACACTGATAATTCTTGTGGTATTTTAGGAGTTTTAAGGAACTTTTTGCTTGGTAGAGGAACAAATGTGATTGATGACTTTGAATGTTGCTTACATTCAAAGTAATGTAAGAATGGGTAAAATGGGTAGAATGGGGTAGTTGCAGTGATTTTTCATTTCAGTTCTAATATATTGAAATATTATAGTGAATTTATTTGTATAACTTTATTCAGAATTATTAAACTTAATTTATAACCCAAACTTGACCGTTTTCTCTTTATTTTGTGCTTTTTATAACAAGAAAGGAATTGTGCATTTCCCATGAAATGAAAAATGCAGTTCTTTCCCTCCTCTATTTCTAACACTATTTCTTTGAAGAGCTTGTGCAGGGAAATCTGTTAATTGAAAATACTGACAGGATCCCCAGAAGGCAAAAAAATCCAACTGAAAATTAGTCTAAAGTTTTACTGAAATACCAGAAGTTCTCAAAACTAATTAACTTCTTTTGTTGAATGCATGCTAATGAATGAAACTGCTCCATTCACCACGTCAACATAGCTGAATAGTTTTCTAATAGATTTTTTTCTCAGTAACTGTTATCTTATGAATATCTTGCCAACCTTACTCTGCCTGAATAGAGTTTCGGACCTGTAGCAGTAGTTAGGGATTTATGAATTGAAAAATATAAATAAATAAGAGATTCCCATCAAGATGTGCATATTCCTCTGTCTACCTTCCCTCTCAGCTTCCTTTTATCTTCTTTGAGGGTTTTTTTCACCCTTTTTTTTTTTTTTTTTAGCTCTGAGGAGAGGGCAGGTGTTTTTGTTTTTGTAGGAGTGAAGGTCATTCGTAGCAAACAGCTCAGTTTGAAAAGCAGCTGCTTTGGAGGTGCTGACAGCACAAGTCCTGTTGTACTCAGGCAGCAAGGAGCTTACTGCTGCACAAAAACTGAGCTGTAAACCTTCTCACTGTGCACAGTGCTGAGCTCAGGCGCAAGGTATAAATTAACATCTGTCACATACTCAAGACACCCCAAATTAAACCAATTGTCAGATCAATTGCTAATTTTGAAGCCAACATAAGGATTTTTTTTACATTTATTCTTTCATCTCAGCAATTTGGGTATGATTTTAGGATTTTAAAATCTCACACCATAAGGAACATTTCTCTCTCTCTTTGCTGCTGGTTCTAGAGTAGCTCATACCATAAGCAACATTTCTCTCTGTCTTTGCTGCTGGTTCTAGAGTAGCTCAACCATAGCTGAGGTCCTAGCTCTGAGATGATCCCAAACACCCTGCAGACCTGTTGCAGATGGTCCCAAATACCTACAGACTCAGGTCAGACTCAGCCAAAACTCTACACAAAGCCTGAGCCATGTGCAGTCCTACAATTTACCTGGACTGACTCTCTCCATAAAGCTCCCAAATGTAGTCCATGGGAATGATTTTTGGCACAAACTTGAGCATTCTTCATGTACCTAAAGGGTCAGGCTTGTTTTTGGGAGCAGAAAGACCTGTGTTTACCTGACAGAGCAGAGTGCAGAATAAAAGCCATTGGCCATGTCAAATACTTTAAGCCACACTGCTACATTCCATAATGAGAGCTTGGAGGATTATTTTGCTGGTTCCAATAGAGCCCTAGGCCATTTACTCCTATCCATCATTATTTGAAAAGGATTGTGTTACAGATACACAAAGCAAACAGCCATCAGTTTAACCCAGGGTTCTGGTGAACTTAAACCATTTATGACAGGCATTGCATTTGCAGCTGAAATCAAATAATTGATCTCTGTGTATGTCACATCTGCTTCATCTTTCATGAAGTTCATTCCACAAGAAAACAAATTCATTAACCAAGTCAGGATTATTGAAATAGTCCTTTAAATATTAAATAAATATTTTGCACTTCAGAAGTATGATATTTTTGTCCTTCCAGTGAAATGTTACTTGTAATATATTTATTATTCTGCAGTCAAAAACTTGGGGTGAGAGAGGGGGAATGTGTAGAAACCAAAGGAAACCAAAAAATCCACACCTAAACAGTAAAAAATAAAGCCCAAATCGATGAAACAAAAATGCCTTAAACCTTTAAGCAACCCTTTTTTTATAAATACTTCCTATTGAGGATCAGTTAGGGGTAGCTGTTGACTAATAATAATTCTTAAAATACACAGAGATGGCTGGGATGTTGTCTAAGTCTACACTGTAATTTGAGTACTGGCCTAGGTTCAGCCTGTGTGCAGAAGAGCAGGTGCCTTCTAATGATAAGTTGGACCAGGAATGGACCCAGGCTGTGTGAGCTCCTTGTTTTAGGAGTATTAAATACAGGAGCAGCCACAGCTTGTGAGCCAAGCAGCATGCACAACAGTTCAGACAATTCTCCATTAGAGGAAAGACAGGATGATGAAAAGATGGGAGTGACTCATCTGAGGTTATATGGCAAAGACAAAAAGGAAAGGTCCTTTCAATCCCCTTTCTCAGGTCACCAAGCCCCACTGCCCTTCTCATTGGAGATGGATTCCGGTCTTTGGATTTGATAATGTCCTTTCAGAGCACAGGATGATGTCAGCTGATTAATGTTGCAGACAGGAGATTGCAAGATCACCCAAGGTTAATATGATAAACAATTAGAGAACTTAGGATGCAGCAGAAATCATACTGTCTGACAACTCTTTCATTGTAGCAGTGGTATAACCCTGAAACAGTGGCATAAGCCTCCCCCAGTGCATGGTCACCTCAGCATCAATAATAATTCACATCTCAGTGCTGTCAGAGATAAATACTGCTGATCTCAAGGCCACTGAAATCACCCTGAAGCAATAGTTACAGCCATCAGCAAGAGAGACAGAGTGATAGAGGAGGCAACACCTAGTGAGCAGCTCTTAGCCTGTTTGCTACCAAAGCTCTCTGTAACTTTTAGTTAGGTCAGCCATGAAAGAAAATACAGACTGCAATGCCTAGAAAAGAGTTCCTAACTGCATATTGGGCACCTTAGCAAAGGGTTTGTGGGTTAGAGGCCCTGGGAGTTCATATAGCTCAATGAAGCCAAGGAAGGAAGCTAAAAGAACTGAATGAACTTTATGGTAAAGGGTACAAAGATGTTCACAGAAAAGAGCTATAGATTGGGGCAGTGGTACAGCAATGCACTGCATCAACATCTCTGTTCTCTATCACTTTAAATCTATTAAGTCAGTGTTGTTAACAGTCCACTTTTAGCAGTTTGTAGGTTTATAGAATGTCCAAATTTAGGCTAACAATGTCCTTGTTTGGCAATTCTGCATTAAAAATAAGATGACATGAGTAAAAGGGAAGGAGAAACAGCTTTCTCAGGAAGCTGAAGGAAATAAACACTGTCCAGATTTAATTACTTTAACTATCAGGTTTTCTTTTACGTATTTAATCTTAAAAGTTTTGATAAGCTTCACATTCAGAAATAAAATCTCTTCAAAAGCTGAAACTGAAAAATTAATGCAGTATTTGTCACAATTAAACTTGTTTTCAGCTGAAGCAAGGGTTTTATCAGAAGCTACTTGGTGGGCCCAGCTTCATTTCTTAATAAAGTTTTCATGCAAAAGATGCACCGTGTCAAAATTCATAGATGACTATATTCAGGCAGTGGCATCATGGCAAACCTGCAAAGAACAGGGTAAATTCAGAAAAGCCTTAAACTTTTAAAGCCTGAGTTCTGTCAACTTCCCTGACATGCATCTGGAGTAAATGTGAACACTGAAATCTGCTGTTTTCAAATAATATTATGTAAATATCTCTACAGAAAAAAGCAACAAAACAAAACAAAACCAACAAAAACCCTCTACTAAAATAAAGCAAACCTTATATATATTAATAAATCAAAATTGATTTTATATGGATTTAGTTACACCAATTGTCTTTAAGATCCAAACAGCTGTTCAACTAGCTGGTATGGCTTCAAAAGTGTCACTGTCATTTCTTTGATAAAATAGTGAAAGTTGAAAATGGCTACCTGAGAATAGCTCCAGATTTATTTGTTGCCATGGATGTTAGTAAAATTTTTGATGCCTTTTTTTAAAAAAAAATTAAAATAAAAAAATAATATGTTCAATTTAGACTAGAAATGGATGGCTTACTGCCAGATGGAACTCAAACACTTCTAGGATAATGGTAAAAAGTTATGACAGGAGAGATCCTTTGGTTTCAAAAATTAATTGTTTCAGACAAGCTGTCAAGTTGTTAACACTAACATGCCCTAAATCTAAAAATTTATATACCCAGAGACCAAGATTCACACTTGATTGTACCTGACTAAGAGGTTTTCAATTCTGTAATGATTTTTGGCACTAGAAATATGCCTGCAAGGTTCAAACACTTTACAGAAAATTTGCCTGGCAGTTTGTCTGCAGGCTTGTTTGATTACAAGATCATAGAGAATTGACTGGAGATGTTAGCAGCAGTTTTAGGTCCTTGCTTTAGAAACTTCGAGAAAATACTGTGAAAGATGAAGAAAACTTAAGAGCAAGTGGTAAAATTGCACTGACAACTTCATTCTTTATCCTGGATGTTGTGCTGGGTCCTAAAAACCATCCTGTTTGAGACATCACTGAGCTTTGGGAGTTGGACAGTTTCACAAAAAACCCCACAAACTACCCAACAAACGAAAGCTTTAGCTTTTCTTAAGCCTGTAAAAGTAGGAAGAGTTTGTCAAGAGACAGTGTGACTTTTAAAGCTAAGGATATAAATATATTGTGATTTGTTCTAGATCTTCACTTCCTACTTGCTTAGAACTGGAACAAAATTATTTTAGGTACAGAAGTTTAATGAAAAGGGAGTCTCATTATTGTATTAGATTTCACCAAAGGATTTGGTTTGCTTTTCATGTAACTTGTTTTCAGTCCTAAGAACAAGCCATTTTTTTAATATGAGGCTTAAAGAAAAGTTTTATATGAAAACTATAAAAAAACAACCCCTCAGGAAGATTCCTCCAAACAACATTTCTAATCCCCATTATTTTAAAACACTCTTATTGACCTCAAATTTGAACAAAACAGTTTTACTTTGGCAGCAGACTAAAGATAAATAATCTTGATAGTATTTAAGGAAAACTACAAAAAAATATCCTACTTTTCCATTTAGAGGAAGTTTCCAGTACTGTATTAGGGATTAACAACAGTATATCATGAGTCATATGGTCTAGTCCAGGACCATGATCCACTGGAGAAAATGGACCATGCAGAAGAGGAACAATTATTGACCTGAAGTTCTGCAGCACTACGCACACAGAGAATCAGTGTCAACCTAAACCAAAGTGTCTGGTATAAATTCTGCAGCTGGAAAGTTTCAGCAGCATCCATCTTATTAACTATTTTAGATAGAAGTAGATAGAAAAATGTTGAGTTTTGACTATGCTTTTAAGGAAATGGGCATGTCAGATGTGCTCTGCTTTGACCTAACCCCAAGCCACCTGGACAGAATCTGTCCCTGAGCCTACAGAGATCACCCAAGACGTGGCACAGGAGCTGGGGAAGGCTCTGGCTGTGAATATAAAAATGCAGCTTTTCCTTTGTTCTCTTGCATGAGAATTCCCTGTGACCACAAGAAATCTAACTTGATAAGGATAAAAGATTGCTGTCACTATAGCGGTGCCTGCCATGCCAAGGTCAGCTCCCAGGCCACAGTCTGTGCGGAGCAGCCTGTTCATGTTGCTCCCAGACAGGGAGGCAAAGCTGAACTCTGGGTCAGAAGGAGGTTGAATTACATTTAATGCAGCAAATAAAGGTATTTAGGAGCTCTGGAGAGCTGGCTCACTTCTGCCGTGCTGCCTCGATGCACCATTTGTTGACAAATATTCAAGGGGAGATCAAAAGGCTTAGCAACCCAGAGATGGATTTTCTCCATGGAAGAGGGATCATGTTCACATATAAGGGTGAGCATCATAGGAGATGACATTGATTATTTATAATAAATAAATAAAAATGTTTTAAGTGTCATTGAGGAACGCACAACTGAAAATATTGACAACTACAAATATGGTGATCCAGAGATCAGATCTTTGAATTGCTTGTTGGTAGATGTCATGAACTATCTAGAAAACTTTTGCCAAATGTTGTAGAAGTACAATTTCTTTATCTTAACATATGTGAAAGGGAATAAAAAGATGGGGAAACAGTGCATGTTAAAGAAAAAAAAGTTAAGGCATAGAAGCAACTTTTCCTTAAAAACCTGCTCATCTTTTATGAGCATATGAAAATGTGGTAACATGATGACTGAGAGCTTTTTATTTTTCATTTTTTAATAACTGGAAAGCTTTAAAACAAAGATGAGGCAATGCCAGATTGATCTAATCATGCCATACAAGCCAGAGAGAAAAGCAGATAGTTGGCATTAAAATTTGGGAGAGGGAGAGTTTGGAACTGCCAAGGTATGCTGGAGAAAGGAGAAAGGAAAAACAGATTTTAAAAAAAAAGGTAAAAAAAAAAAGTACACATCTAGGAGGAACCTCAATTTCCATAACTTCTGTGCTGGAACTGTTCCCCCTGTGGGCTGATTATTTTCCAGCTCAGTAAGGACGCACAAACTCCTCAGGGACATAAAAAAGCCTTAAAAGAAACCATGAAAGGCTCATGTGAAAAAGCCCACAGTTTTTCTCTTGATTATATTCACTAAATAGGGGTATAAACTTGTGCTGAAAAATCAAAGAATATAGAAATTGACTGCTCCAGTTATCTACAGCTGTGTCTTACTAACCAGTCTAAGAACCCAAATATTAATATAATCCATTTAGGTAACTTTTATGCATCTCTTCAGCTCTGAATGGTGCAAAGCACAGGCAGCCAAAGGAAAGATGTTCCCCCATGTCAGGACTGAGAGACATCCAAACTACTAAACCGCTCATTTTTGGCACCATTTCACTGTGTCCGTTCCCCCATGTCAGGATCGAGAGCCATCCAAACTACTAAACCACTCATTTTTGGCACCATTTCACTGTGTCCTTCTATGTTCTCCCCAGCTTCCCCTCTGCTGAAATAAGAATACAAGAAGAAGGCTTGCCCTCCTGCCAAATGTAATAATAATAATATAAAAAAAAGACAGACAACAATAATTTTTTCCCTATCTGTAGATCAAAAAAATAATGTCAGCTCAAGACATCAAATACAGGACACAAATATGAATTATAATCTTATTTCAAAGTAAATTTAACTCAAGATCTATGCTGATGGAACTGCAGTGTTGCAGCCAGTTCTCCTTTTTTTTCCTTCTACTTAAAAACTACTACTTGGAGGGCAGAAATTGTGTTTCTCTTCTCTTTACTCTGATGATTCTGTACAAAAAAACCCCAGCACCTATTGTCTCTGCAATGAATGCTCTGCAAAGCAAATGCATTGTTTTGGTAAAATAAAATAAAACAAAATAAAAAATCCATGGATTAAAAAAAAAGTAATCTGTCCATTCCAAGAAATTTGTTCATTGCATTATAGAATGGGATCATAGAATCATAGAATCAACTGGGTTGGAAGAGACCTCAAAGACATCAAGTCCAACCCTACCATCGTTACTAGAATACGGCACTAAGTGCCACATCCAGTCTCATCTTGAAAACCTCCAGGGATGGTGAAAATATATTTCTATTCAGGCCAAACTTTTATTTCCATTACTGAGAGGGACATTCAGGAGTAAGAAAAAAGCCTCAGTAACCCAGGTGGTACTAGGAAATAGTGTTCACCTGTTTCATGACCATTCAATTTACAAACCATAACTAGTGAGTATATGCCCTTTCCTTTAATAAAAGGTGACATTTTCTGATTAACATTTCTTCTATTTAGTGCAGTTTTGATACTTAAATATATTTGAATTTCAAGGGGTATTTAAGGAAAGTATTTAAACTAGAATTGCTTTTAAGTCACCATGCCAGATCCCATTTCACCTCTTCTTCATACATTGAAACGAAGCTATGATTTTAGATTAGAAACTTGAAATGTCTCTTTATCATTAATTAAAAAAAAAAAAAAAAGGAAGAAAACTAAATGGATAAAAAAATTTTAAATAATGTAATCCTTGCATCTAGCTTCACAGGAATACATAGCTGGAAAAAAAACCCTCAAATTTCCACAGAAATTACAGGTATCATTGTTTTCCAGACTATCAATTGACATAACTGCTCATGCCAAATCTTTTTGCATTTTCAGGCACACCTTAGAAGAGGTGGAATGGAGAATACTGAAATGATTCCTTTTTGCATTTTCAGGCATACCTCAAAAAGGTGGAATGGAGAATACTGAAATGATTTGAATCAACTCATCATGGTGCAAAACTCTAATGGAGTTCATGTAACAGGACCTTCACCTGGGATGTACAAGACACTTAATTCCAGGAGGTAGATATAAGGAGTACTGCTTGACTTCACGGAAATGGAAATGTGAAAAATGAAATAACATCCTGATAGAAGAGGGTACTGTAATCAAAGAATTTAGTCGTAGCTTTAAAACTGAGATTTAGGAGTATGATTTCAATACTGACTAACAGAAATGCAAAAAGAGATTGTTTCTTGTGCTTCTTTTTTTTTCTAACATGAATCTGTTTTCTCAAATGGATCTAATCTCCTTTTCCCTAGTGAAAAAAAAATTTAAAAATGTTTATCATATTGCAAGAAGGAGGCAAGGATTAGAAGAAATGTTTGCTTATATAACCTCTTGACAGAAGCCCAGTTTATTACCTGCCTAAGAGTACGAGTTAGGGTTGTGTTGCGATTTGTTTTTTTTTAAATAACCCTGCATAAAAATTGGAGAAAAAATTACTGATAAAATTTTATTCCTAAGTTTCATGGAAGGAATTTTTTCTATTGCATTTGTAAATGTGGGGGGAAAATGGTTTGTGTTCTTCTGGGAAAATCCATTATCACTTAAGCTGTAAATTTATAACTAGATGGAAGTAATTTTTTTTAACCTTCTCCCCCC
>NW_008676341.1:12019-24103 GCF_000695815.1 Acanthisitta chloris
TTACCAAAATTATCTGGTGGTATAAAAGGAATAAAATGTTAACATCAGCCCTCCTAGAAAATGTAAGACTTCCCCTGTAGCTGAACGATGACTTTTTCAGACATGACATACTTCTACACTGATCTCACCAATATTTATGCAGCAATTAAAGGACAGATGATCCCACATAAAATCAGAATCATACTCTCCAAGTCATCCTCAATGACTGTTTCCAATAGAACAATTACTGTTTCAAGATTTTTAAACACTTTGGAGGCTTTTGTCAACTCCAGTTGAATTTTGCAGTGTAGAAAAAAAATCAGACACTTCAAAGCAGGTAACAATTCCTTCCACTAATTCAAAGACCAAACCATGCAACTTTTATAGTTGTGGAGACACTTTTTCTGCTTGTTATAGTCAATAAAAAACCCTAAAATATTAATGCCCCTGTGGCAATCCTGTCTTTAAGTGATCATAGAGTTTAACAATTATCTGCAATTACAGTATTATGCAATTCACTGAACTTATCAGACATTCCTGTCATTAGCCACAGGACAGAGGAATGAAACCACTTGCCCTTACAGCAGTAGTTTATGATCACATTTCTCAAGAGGGGACATAGCTTTGCATAAACATTCTACTATTTGTGAGATATATTTTTAAAAGCCAAAATTGCCATGAGCTTCTCCGGAAATGTCTCCATATTACTTTAGTCATTCTGAATTTCCAGGGTCTTCTGTCTTAACATACCACTTGAATAATGTTATATTTAATCTTCCCACTTGTGCTTGCTCTTTGTGCTTCATATACTGGCTTCACTTTATTAAGACAATAGGAACTCACTTTTGTTTAGGATCTTAGTTTCTATTCAATTTTTCTTTCTCTAAGAATTCAAGATTCATGACATTGTTGACCCTTCCTGGTCTTTTCAGTGAAATTAATTGCAGTGTAAAACCCAACCCAGCACTGAATATGATTTTGTAGTAGGTTTGTGTGGCCAGGCTTTGGCAGAAGGGAGGGTACACTGGAGGGGGTAAGTGGAGAAGGAGGAGGAAGGGGTAGTCCAGGCACTGGAGCTCAGAATTCCCTGCAGCCTCTGGTGAAGACAATAGTGAAGCAGTTGTCCCCTGCAGCCCATGATGGTTAACAGGATGCAGAGGTTCACCTGTAGCCCATGGAGGAGACCCAGGCTGGAGCAGATTCCTGAAAGGAGGCTGTGACCCCATGGGAAGCAATGCTGGAGCAGCTCCTGGCAGGGACCTGCAGACCCATGGACAGAAGAGACTCACACAGGAGCAGGTTCCTGGTAGGACTTGTGATCTTGTGGGGGACCCAAGCTGGAGCAGGCTGCTCCTGAAGGGCTGGACTGTACCTCGTGGAGGGTGACCCATGCTGCAGCAGTTCACGGAGAACTGTTCCCTGTGGGAAGGACTCAATGGAGAAGCCCATGGAGAGTTGCCTCCTGTGGGAGGGACCCCAAGGTGGAGCAGGGGAAGAACTCCTCTCCCTGAGAGTAGAGGCAGAAACAACACGAGATGAACTGATTGTAGCCCTCAATCCCCACCTCCCTGCACCTCTGGAGGAGAGAAGGTAGAGTTGGGAAAGAGGGAAGGGTAGAGGAATGTATTTTTAAGGTCTGTGTTATTTTTTTCATTATCCTTTTTTTAATAATAAAATCACTTAAATTCCACAAGTTGAGTCTGTTTTGCCCATTATGGTATTCTGTGAGTGATCTCTCCCTGTCCTTATCTTAACCCATGAACCTTTCATTATATTTTCTCTTCCCCTCTCCATTTTCACAGGGAAGTGGTAGGGTGGCTTTGATGGGTGCCTGGCATCCAACCAGGGTCAACCTGCTACACATGTACTGCTTTCAGTAGGAAAAAATAGCTATTTTACATACTTTTCCTTCCATTCAAAATATTTATGACCAATTAAAAGAAGTGCAGTATTGCAAAAGCACAGAAAAACCAGAAGAAACCTCTTGCAGACTTGAAAGATCTTAACTCATTTTGAAGACAGTTCCCACAATCAGGGATGGAGAAATGCCATGGCTTTTAGCATATACTCTTATATTAACTCATGGCTGTTACCCATTATAATTTATTGAGATTGGAGGTGACTGATGGCAGGCTTTTCCTTTATATTATAAATTTCTGTACATTATGTATAGCAAAACAAGAAAATGTTTGGTCAACAGTGCATTAAAGTACCTTAGATGTAATTGTAAACTGAATCAGCAACATTATTTGAATCCTGCAGGAGATCAATGAAGTATCAATTCTGCAAATAATTCATATAACATCTTAAATTATCAGATATTGGCTCCCACGACAGCAATTGCAAATGAGGATGTTTGACCTCATCACAATTCTGTTTTCTGAATATTAGTCCTCTCCTCCTTCCCTGCTGCAACATTCTGTCTGAACACAAATAAAGGAGAGATTTTAGTGAAGACAACTCAGGAAGCCACAATTCTGAACGGGGGCTGATCAAGATACTTTTTGGTAATAGTAGTCTTGGGAATGGTCCTGCTGATGTTTTCTGTACTAAACATGAGATAGGTCCATGTTCCTCACAACTCCAGATTGTCTTGCTGAATCAGCAACAATGCTCCCTGCTAATCTTCCTGTTAAGGAAATGTCCCAGTCTGACTACCCAGAAGCCACTCTGGTAGTTACTCTTGCACCACCTGAGCTGGAACTGAAGCCCCTTCACAGCTGCACAAGTCACACTCACACAGTCAGACCAGGTTTCCTTACCAGCTCATCCTTAGGTTTCCCATCACAGTCTCAGACGTCCAGATCCTTAAAATAATTTAATCATGGTGCCATAACTAACAAAATAACAGAATAACAGCTCCTGCTGGTGCCTCCAAGGAAGGATCCCAAACAAAGGAACCCCTGGGCTTTTATACACCTACAGACTAAGGGTAGGAAAGTTGGGAGTAGTGAGCTCCTGCTGTGTGTCTGAGTGTCTGGTCACCTGGCTGGGACACAGGAGCTCATGTGCCCTTTGTTATGCTAAGGATCAGCAGTTCACAGCCTCTCAACCTCGGGCTTGGGCTCCTGCTCCCCAGAGCTCAATCTGCAGCTTGTACTGCAGTTGCACACCAAGCTACCTGCACTAAATATATTCCTCAACATTCCAACAAAGAGATGCTTATGTATATATGAATCCGTGTTAGTAGGAGAGGCAAAAAACGCTCAAATATCATACCTATACATATGCAAACTACTTCCACAATGATCAAATGGTTCTTTCTATAAAATGTGGGTACAAAACCAAGCCCCTAACCAACCAAATAGCCGAACAAGCAAAACATTTCCCACTTTCAGTTTCTCCTAGTTCTGTTGAGGATGACGTTAACCTGCTGGTGCTTCCCAAATGTCCTTATAAACTTTCATAAAGAAAAGATGACTCTGATGCAGATCCTTCTTTCATCTTGCAAGAGATATCATTTCACTAAATTCCCTGTACCTAAGGGTTTTGGAGGAAGAAAACTAGGCTGCTTTCAATTGATGTGTGATGCTAACTACTGCAGATATCTCTGGCAAGCAACATAAAATACCTCAGGTAATAAGATTCAGTACAGGTTAGCTTCTACAGCAAAGATAGAAAGGAACAGATCAGGTGTAACTTCACCACCTAAGAGAACTCTGAAGGGCTTCATTGCATTTTTTATGTCTGGATTATAATGTCTTATTCAGTTTTTTGTTTACTGAAGAAATTCAAAGAAAACAAGCTCAGCTGGAGGTATGGAAGTCTGCCCTGCAGACAGCAGATCATGGAACAGATCCCACTGGAAGAAATTCTGAAACATATGGAAGACATGGAGGTGATTAGAGACAACCAACACAACTTCACCAAGGACAAATTACTCCACACTAATGTAGTGGTTTTCTATGACAGAGTGACTGTATCAGTAGTCACACCAATGTAGTGGTCTTCTATGACAGAGTGACTGTATCAGTAGACAAGGGAAGAGTTACAGATGTCATCTGCCTGTAATTCTGTAAGGCCTTCGATATAGTTCCAAAAAACATTCTTAGTGCTAATTTGGAAAGATACAGATTTGAGGGACAGACTGTTGAGTAGATAAGGAATGGGCTGAATGGCCATAAATATGAGACATTTTTTATGATGGTTGTGTGAGACACTAGAACAGGTTGCCCAGGGGGTTGTAGAAGCCAGACTGGATAAAGCCTTGAGCAACCTGATCTGGATAGAGGTGTCCCTGTCCATGATTGAGAGCGTTGGGAGTAGATGATCTTTAAGGTCCTTTGTAACCACTTAATGTTTTATGACTCTATGAACAGAAAGGACAGTTTGAACTGTGCATCTATGTCACTTGTATATGCTGTAGACAACCCCACAGAAAGCTGCATTAAGATGATGGAACTACAAAGAAGATGAAGAAGAGCAAAGGGAAAATAGCAATCAACATAGAAAATAATATTTTGAATCCTGTAATCTTCTTATCTAAAAAGTGTGTCACTTCTGCTTTTCTATGCATGATTCTGATTGTTTTGGGTCAGCTTGTCAAAGATATTTGGCACCCAATTAAATTTAAAAATTAGGTGGGTACTGAAGTCTCATTAAGATCAACTGCAAATCTCCTCAGCATTTAAGATGTCTCCAAAAACCTGACAGGTATCTATCTGCATAATCAGGAGAATAAACAGCTTTAAAAAATGTGCCCTTAACCCCTAAAACAGAATTCGAGAGAGTCAATAGCAGGCAGAAATGGCCAAAGAGAGCTATTAGTAACATGGAAGAGGATATAGATCTTAGAGAATTTGAGAGAATCAATAGCAGGCAGAAATTGTCAAAGAGAACTATCAGTAACATGGAAGAGGATATAGATCTTAAGGAAGCAGGAAGATAATAAGATATGATGACAAAAACAAATTTTCTGGCTGCTATTAAAATGAAAAAGGTGAGTTATCATTTAATCTCTCATGATAAATAACTAAAAAAGAGAACTACGGCATAGCACCTGGCATATATAGAGGTTGTTATACACAGAAGCTCTCCCTATTAAAAATTTGCATCTTGTCTTGAAGCATGTTTGCCACGAGATGTCTAAGGCAGCATTTTTCACAACAATCATCACAAATTACATTTACATGGGTTCAAAAAACCAAACCTGCAAAACACCAGATAAACTCCCCACCTCCTGATACGTATAAACACTACTCCTACAGCCTGCAAAGGCAATCTCAGACTAATAGAGTTAAGGGAACTGTTTCTCTATGGCTGAGTTCCTTCATCTTTGTCGACATTTCTTGTGCTTTGTGAACACAGCTATTGGTATTCAGCAGTGACAGAGGCTAGATATGATCTTAATGGACCCTGTCCAGGATGCTCCAGCACAGAAACTCTCATGTTTACATGCTAATTTTTGTTCTTCCCATACTCAGTAATACAACAGGTGAAAGATGCATTGGAGGGATGAGGACAGTCCTGGCTAAGGGCTGTTCATTTGATGAGGGGTAGAGAGGGAAGAAGAATGTACCGTACATCTTATTATAGGAGAATAGATGCAAAGACAACAGGAACATTAAAAGCAGTCAAGATTTATCATCATTGACTTGAATGATTCCCGAATTGCTGAGGTTGAGACCATCTTCCTGAAAGATGATGTTGATCTGGCTTTGTACAAGTGATTTAATGCCTTTGTACTTCAGCTATTCGAAGTATAAACCATGCAGAACATATATATTCTTCCCCTAAGCCCTATCCAGCCACATGGTGAGATTGTATCTGCTCTGGCTCTCTACATTTCCTCTCCTTTTTGCTCACCCAATCACCACACCAGTTCATTGCATCAGTGTTGATTCTTCTATCTTCTTTTGTCTATCACAGTTTCTTCCCATTGTCATTTGCTGCCTAACTTGACATTAAGGTGTTCTAAGTAAATGTTCTCCCCTTTTTCTAAGAAAAAAATAGGAAAAGAGAATAAGAAAATAAGAGAGGATGCTTAGGTTATGGATCCTAATCTCTTGCACTGCAAGCAACCACTTTAGTTCCTTCCCAGGGCAGCACAGACAAGAGCAGAGGTTCCCTAGGTACTCGCAGCTGAAAGCCATTGCTATAAAGCCAATATTGCCTCTGTTTGGGCTGTTGGGCATCCAACACAGGTATAGTCTATGGGATGGGCATGAGTTCTGATAAATCCATTGTTAAATCAGTATTGGACTTGACTTACTAAATCAAGCAGTTTCCTGTCTTTTACAGGAGAAAGACACTAGCTTTTCTTACAATAGATTTAATCATTCAGGAAAAGCAATTTTGACAACAGTTTCAAGATTTCTTGCAATGACATCAGCCCAGTGTATAATTTCATGTTGAAACTGGTTCCTTTCCCTAAATTCAGGGTATTTTCACTTAGCATCCCAGCTCTCAAAAACACCTTATCTTTGTTCTTTAACCTTAATTGACCAATCATTTCTAATCCACCTTCACCTAAGCAACACTGAAACTTTGTTTTGTTTAGGATTTCTGCTTTCCTGCTATTTCTTTGGCTCCTCCAATTAAGGTATTTTTCTACTTTTGCTCTGGCTGCAGTGCATAGTTAAACACCTGTTCCACTTCCCTCAGGCGTTTCCATTTCAGTGACTGGCAATCCTCAGTTGCATAGAGATCCTTAATGCAGAAGCATTTGCACTTTATCTCTAACGTCAGCAGCTGAAAGAGATGGAGATTATTTTCAAGTTCTTCTACAGAGCTTTACCAGAAATACCCATACATGCTCCATGACACTAACTAGAGAGAGTTTAAAAAAACACTACTAGCAACAGCTTCTACATCAGGCAGAGGCTGCATCTCTCCATTTAGAATTCTCCTTGTTCTCATTAGTGTAGCTTCAGTTCAGGGTGCCTGAGAATGTGAAAACTACTCACATCTGCAATTGCTCAAAGAAATCCTTATAACCCCTTCTTTGAAATGAGAGGTCAGAGCTGATGTGTTCAAAAGAGCTATCAGACAGTGTATAAATTTTGGTTTGATTTACAGAGCTTCATGCTGGCACAGTTCTGTCATTGACATTACCTTCAGTTATTCCTGCACAATACTTAAGTGCAATAAAGCCTCATCCAAAGGTGGAAGAAAGAAAAAAAAGTCTTCCAGTACAACAAATCTTTGTCACTAGCATGATGATAAAATGTAATACCCAGCTTTAACTCAGTCTAGATCATTGCAATTCACAAGTAACATAGAAAAAGCAAGAAAGACAAATATTTGGAGAGGAATAACAACCTGGAACCAATACTGTTCAACATCTTTGTTGGTGACATGGACAGTGGGATTGAGTGCACCCTCAGCAAGTTCACTGAGGACACCAAGCTGTGTGGGGCAGTTGACATTCTGGAGGGAAGGGATGTGCCATCCAGAGGGACCTTGACAGGCTTGAGAGGTGGAACAATGCAAACCTCATGACATTTAACAAAATGAAGTGCAAGGTCCTACATCTGGGTCATGGCAATCCCAGGCACAGCTACAGGTTGGGTGGGGAAGTAATTGAAACCAGCAGTGAGGAGAAAGACTTGGGAGTGACAGTGGATAAGCTCAGCATGAGCTGCAGTGTGAGCTCAGCCCAGAAAGCCAATGGAATCCTGGGCTGCATCCAAAGGAGTGTGGGCAGCAGGTCCAAAGAGGTGATTCTTCCCCTCTACTCTGCTCTCGTGAGATCCCACCTAGAATACTGCACATAGTTCTGGTGTCCTCAACACAAGAAGGACATGGAACTGTTGGAGCAAGTCCAGGGGAGGCCACGAAGTTGGTAAGAGGACTGGAGCATCTCCCCTGTGAGGACAGGCTGAGGGAGTTGGGGCTGTTCAGCCTGGAGAAGAGAAGACTGCATGGAGACCTCATAGCAACTTTTCAATATCTGAAGGGACTACAAGGAGCTGGAGAGGGACTCTTTGTTAGGAACTGCAATGATAGGACAAGGGGTAACGGGTTCAAATTGATGGAGGGAAAATCTAGTTTGGATGAGAGAAAAATGTTTTATCCTGTGAAGGTGGTGGGACACTGGCACAGGTTGCCCAGGGATGTGGTGTCTTCCCCGACTCTGATGGTGTTCAAGACCAGGATGGATGAGTCCTTGAGTAACCTGATCTAGTGAGGAGGTATCCCTGCCCATGGCAGGGGAGGTTGGGACTAGATGATCTCTAGGGTCCATTCCAATCCTTAAAATCGATGATTCTATTATGATTCTATGATTACAGAAGTGGAAGAATTTTCATTGCATGTTCCTTTGTCCTTTATAGAAATGTCTTGACATACGTTAATATTGAGAGTCATCTGAATACTGGGGTGCTGGCTATAACCTAAAAATACAGATACAAATGCTGTGGGAAAGTGAAGACCCCCTACATATGTCTTTAGTTATTTGTTTTGTATTTCTATGATAATTACCCAATAATTGCCTCTTCAAAATTTCTAGTAGGGCAGAGGGTGTAGAGATGATGCAACATGAATAAGATAAGATAAGAAACAAACAGGTGTCCATGCCTAATTCTTTCTCTGAGCCCCATCTCTAAAATATTTAACAAGGTACCCTCAAATGTAAAGCCATAGGAAGAGCAATTGGGAGGAAAAAAGAGAGTCCCTGGGAAAAACATCCTGAAGTCAAGAAATAGTAGGCCAGAATTTTATCCATTGTGTAGCAAAATGTCTTCATTAATGGAAATTAATTATGCCTATTTCTTTCACCCAGTAGTCACATATAATGTGAGTCTCAAAAGCAGATGTTTTTCCCTCTGTCTCAGTAGAAAAAAAAAGAAGTCCCTTTCCAGTTTCCGGACAGATAATGTAAAGTTCTGCAGTAGAAAAAGAAAGGTAAATGGATGAGAAAATTTAAATAAATATGTGATAAAGACAAGGTGCTTCATTTTTCTTTTGGTGATAACACCATTCTCTACAAGCCATCCCACAGCTGCTGAGTGAGCTGGATCAGCAGACTCAAACTAGGAGAGAGAGGATTTACCCTCCATTTTTCTGAACAAGTCTGTGCCTAATTAAGCAGAAATTATTTCTTTTGTCAAAGTTAATGCTTGGTAGAAACTGAAAAAAATCCAGCTTCTAGAGCTCTGGAGGTAAGCTTCCTGGGGTCAAGAGTAGCAGAGTGCCTTGACAAAGAGGAATGTCAGTATTGGACAAAAGGTCTAGTCTTCCCAATTCTCTTTCCAAAGACAATTCCAGACAAGGTCATGTTCACAGTGACAATTTACTAACTGAAGAGAGTGAAGGAAACTGGATTTTGGGGTGTTTTACCACAGTTACAGGTGAGCTTGGCCCTTCACTGGCTTTCAATTTCTTCCACCGAAGTTCATGGCATAATAAAATCAGAGCTGCCTCTCCTAGTCTTTAATAACAGGGCAAAAGTCTCAGGTGATTTCATATGCTTGTGATTTTTTTTAACATATTTTTCTAAAAAAAAAATGCACTTAATATCTGATTTTTTAAAAATTTATTTATTTACTTGTGCCTCAGAAGAGCCCATCTTATTTGCAATTCTCTTCTGGTCCACTCAGGCATGCTGGCAAATGGGTAGTCCAAATACATAGAGCAAAGGTCAGTGAAACATCTGCTTTCCTGGTCTTGTTATTACCAGTATGCTCTTTTCCAACTTCTGTTGTTCCTGAAATCTTTCAAGCATATAATGGGTAAAGTTCCCTCATATCTGAACCTTCAGCTCCAGCTGACACTTCAGTAATTTGTTTCCCATAGCAACTCATTCGGGATTCTTGACCTTGATGGAATGGCTAATGTGGCCATGTGGCCAACTCAGCTTCAGCACTGTGGAGAGATTGCAAGCAAATGATGACAAGTGTATTTGTTTTACAGCTCATATTGTGTTTGGTGCCTTTATTTTATTAACCCTGGTTTGCTCTGTTTCAGCAGTAGTGCCCTATAGCAAGAGCTTCCTCACAGATGTCTTAGTTTTAAAACAGTTAGACTTCAGTGACTTGTAACAGGCTGGTATAAAAGCACACATAGTGCTCAGAGCACCTGTATTTTTTTGAGAGTGGAATGGCATCAGAGTGTTTCTGGTTTAGCCCAAACATCTCTGATGAGTTCTCTATGAGCAGTATTACTTACTGTTCAGAGACAAGACAAGGGCTGAGCAATTCCAGCAGACACTTAAATTTAAGTATTTCTGCAGATGGGTGTAGTGGGAAGTCAGCAGCATGAAGTCCACATTCTTTGTTATTCCTTCATAAGTCTATCAACTGTCTAATTAAGGGAGAAGTTTCTTAGTTTCATTATTTAAGTATCCCTGTAAAATTTGCCATTTACTTCAGTCAGAATTTTAATTATGCATGATTTAAATTAACATCTCCCCGTCTTTTGCAAGTAGGCACTTTTTCAGGGTGTGTAAAAATATATGTTTAGGAGTAAAACTTCCATTTTTTCATGAATAATTGGAGAAACTCAAAATTGAAAGAGAAAACATTTTGCCAGAAAATCGGAAATTTTCCTTTTAGAAATGCTTTAAGTCAACTCATGAGACAAAAAGTCCATGAGACTCCAGCTCCTGATGTCATGAAACTGATTTCCTCTTTGAGTAAAGTACCCAGAATATAGAAATGATAACTTAATAGATGATGACAGCTTGGATGAAGGGAAGCATCAAAATATCATGGGCAAAAGGATTGGTCATGGAGTTTGACTCGGAGAGGAAGACGATATATAAGATACGAGATGCTTAACTTGCATAAAGCATAGCAAATGCATTATTAGATTTAATAATTAAAAATAAAAAAGCCAAACAACAGCCACAGATTTCTCTTAGCAATGCATTGTTGAAAAAGAGGCAAAAAATATAACTGTAAATATTTTTAATATTATGTGATTAATCTATTGGGCAAGAACTTGCATAAAAAGCTGATTATAAAGGAAAACGTATTTCTGTTTTAAAAGGAGGGAGAATGTATGTTTGTATGTGTGTGTGTGAAAGAGAACATATTTCCTCTTCAGAGCTACACCAGGATTTGGTGACAGAAAGGAGACTTGGATACTGCCAGGGGGGACTGAATCCCAGGTCTTGTGTTAATGGACAATAAAGTTATCAGCAGCTAAACTCTGCTTTATGCAACTGTTTCACTGTGCAGTCCTTAATTTCTTTTGATTCAAAAGTAGTTGTGAAAACAAAGCCACACCAAAAAAATAGAAAGAAAAGAATGAACAAAACTGAAGTCATCATGCATTATCCATACCCACAGGATAAAAACAGTGAGCAGCCTCTGAACAGTCATCACATAGACCAGAGTCGGCAGAACAGCTGGAATGAGAAATCAATTATTCAGCTAGAAAAGACAATGTGTAATAATTAAATTATGAGTAATTAATAAACGATAGCTTACATTTTATGAGCCTGCACTTTGAGAAATGCTGTGACTCTGGAAAGAAAGAAACAGTCAGGTTTCCTGGGTCTGCCTTGTGCCATTGTTTAGCAAACAAAAGACCCTCTGAGAGCACAGAGCTTTCTGCCTACACAGCTAAGATGCCTATCCAGCCATATTTTTAAAACTGATTTGCAAGTGGAACAAAAAAATTCCATCATCTCTACACAGTAACACCAGTAATATGTACTTAGTACTTTTCAAGCCAGAGAAATTAACATTCTTTATATAAAATCATATCAGCAGCAACTCTGATCTTACACCACACTAAAGCAGGAACTTGTTAAAATCTAAGCAATCAAGAGCAGAACTAGCCCTTGCAATTCCATACTGATAGATCTTGATTTAAAAAAAAAGAATTAATTACTTCCTGTTGTATACTACAAACCTGGAACTATTCCAGCAAGAAAGAAAGGGGAAACTGATTTAAAGATAGTATTTCTTTTCCAACATCCCAAACTTCAGATGAAGTTAGCAAATTAAAACACACATATAAAAAGTTTTTGGTGTAATTGTTGTTTTTTTATAAATGTATGTAGTGAAACTCTTAAGGATTACTATATCTTCCTTAAAAAGATAACAAACAGACAAGAAGGGTCAAAATAAGTCCAGAATTTCAGAGGAGGTATCATAATTGAGATAAGGTCATGAGTCCTTGCCTTCTGGCCATAGAGTTTACCACGACTGGATTCAG
>NW_008676341.1:24131-25264 GCF_000695815.1 Acanthisitta chloris
TCCAGCCATGGGAAATGGAATGTGAATGAGACTGCATTGCTTTCCTCTGTCTCTGTCTTGAATTGTGACTTCATCCCATCTTTCTTTCAAGCCAGAGAGACAGATATTTGCACAGATCTTCGGAATTCACAGATACAGTATGAAGCCTCTACTCTGGTTGTGTATCATTATGCCAAAAAAAAGGATAGAAAGATAATGATGAAGTTTAGGCCTCTCTGACACATTGGAATGAAGGTTGGAAAGACCTGATAGTCATCTGCATGTGCACCAGGGGAATATATACATAAGGAAAGAGAAATACCATTTCAGCTGAAGGGTAAAGCTGTAACAAGAACAAATACATATAGATGGGCTGTGAATAAGAGTAAGGTTTGGGTTTCTTTCTAACCATCAGGGTAAAAAAAGTCTGGTGCTGCCTTTCAGTATGTGAAAATGAAATGCACTTTACAGTGGAGCTCAGAAACTTCAAGAGGAACGTGATATACTGCCACTACAACAGGGCATTGATGCTATTGTATGAAAGTCCTTCTATCCCTAAATGATCTTATTAGTGTGGTATGACAACCATGGCAAGAGATTCACTTTGAGACTCTAAACCAGGTACTGATCCAGATTACCTGTCAGGTAACAGTATCAGACATGGAAAAATAAGTGAATTTACTGTGAATGACTTACAACAGCCTGGGTAATATCAGAATATATAGTGTCTGGTAACCAAAGTTTGCTGGATAACTCATCTAACTATTTATTGTTGTTGTTGTTGTTGTTGTACCACCTAAAGGCAGTTGAGTCATGGTATTGATAAGGTGCTGTAATGGAGGACCAGATGCACACAGAAAGATCCTGTTCTTGTATAACAGCTTACAGGGCCCAACCTGTGCTCATAGCTTTCAGAAACTCTTTTAATGTTTCTCTGGAACATTCAGGGACATTGCTGGAAACCTGCCTCAGCCTGCAAGGCCCTGGTAGTGGATAAAATGTGTCTAATGTCCTGGAGACAAAGGGGAAAGAGAAAGGGATAAATGGTTGACTCAAGGACTCAGTGAAAATCAGTAGCAGCAATGAAAATCCTATATCCTAACTCTAGTTCAGATGTCTTGGTCACCTGACTGTTCTGCTCCTCCTACACTCTT
>NW_008676341.1:25276-25809 GCF_000695815.1 Acanthisitta chloris
TACTGATTCATCAAGAATAGTAGTTATCTTGGGTCTGAACTGAGCCAATGCTAGAGTTCCCTAACAAAAATCCTATTCGTGAAAGGATTTTGAATTTTGGCCTTTATTTTGTATTCTATAGCCCTGATTATTATCACCTCACCATTACAATTGATTTTAAAAGAAAAAAAGAAAAAGACCAAAAAAAAAAAAAAGAAAACAACAACAAAAAAGAAGCTCACAGTATTTTTTTGCTTATTCTTTTCTGGAGCCACAAGGCTACCCAGGGTGAGGGAGGGATGTTGTCTTTTATACTCACAGCAAATCTTCTACCACTGCTAGATTAACTAGGCACAAGCTCCTTCACAAAACAGTGCCCCATGGAAACATATGCATATGCTCTGAAAAACACCATGTCATTTACACAGTTCAAGTGGGTGCAGGTGAGAATTAAACAAACATAGGCTCTAAGCAGCTTCTCAGATTTCCATGCAGTTAGTAGATTGGCCTGTGGTGTACAGAAAAGGCTATTGTTACTTTTTAATCTCCTTTCA
>NW_008676341.1:25831-52157 GCF_000695815.1 Acanthisitta chloris
TAACACACAAATTGCTTATCCTCCAAAGCAACCTTCACCTGACCACCGACTGCACTCCCCTCTTGCCAGGCTTCTGATAATCTCTTCCCAATTCTTTTTCAGTCTGTGTTGTGTTTAGCTCGAGGCATTTCTGTGTCCCCATACAGAAGCAGAATTAAAAAGGACCTTTTTCCCTTTTCATTCTCCTCTCTTCTCTGCTTTCCTGCCTGTCTGTGAGAGGGAAATCCATTGTAGGGGGGAAAAGGAAAGAAAACATGGTGCTAGTGCTAGCATGACAATTAAATCTCCAATTCCAAATCATGTTGTGAAGTTTCACATGCACTAGAAATAATTAGAGGGCACAAAGAAGGCCCAGAGTCTCAGTAGTGGAACATGGTGATATCTCAAAATCTGCCCCATGGATTCTCACTTATCTAACTGAAGTAATTTGGCAACAGATAATATTTAACTTCCTGAAAATAAAACAAGTCTCCTTTCTCACTCTCCCTCTCTTTTTTATTCTTCTGGAGTTAGATCACAGTAATGTGTAGATATAAACATTGTTTTGTCACCACATAAGTCAATGAGACATCCTCACCTTGAATGCTGTGTAGCCATCTTATGCTCAAAAAATAAATATGCAATGAGGTGTAACAAAAGGCATAAAAATCTAATTAAAAATTGCAAGACTATTTATGAAGAACAAAGAGAATAAAAAGGAGATATGAAAAGTTGCAGGTAAACAAGCTAACCAACACTTCAGGTTGTTTTCCCCTACTATGTAAGAAGAAACTGGAAAAAATAAAACAATTAAAAGTATCAATTGAATAAAAGAAAATATATGGAACTTAGCTTTTATCTCATGTTATTAAAGAGAAGGAAGTAATTGGAGTGTGAAGAAGTTATACACTTTTTACTTGAGGAAACTAAATCACAGTAAAATCTTGCCATGCACATTTGATTTACTAGTACAGATGAAACTCTTGTGGCTTCCTTAATATTGCTTAATATTAAGTATTCCATCTCTGCCTTGTGATGAACACTCAGTGAAAGTCATCAAGACCTCTGCTGAATTAAATGATCTTTTCAGAAACTCTGATCCTGCAGAGAAAGGACCCAACTTCAGATTCTCAGGACTCACTCCCAGTTCTCCTGTTGAAGCTTTATATCTGGAAATCAGGATCAGTGAGGCACAGGCAGGAGCTTCTCTTCCTCTCCAGCACAGAAGTGCGAAGAGTGAGGAGTCTAGGGAGAAGTCAAAGGAATGATCCTAGGAATGGCTTAGCTGCCTCCCTAAGATAAAAAGCTAAGATGAAGTGGGACCTCAGTGGGGTGCTTGTCAGGGCCAGGCAAAGCTGCATCACAGCTAATCAATATTCTGGAGCTCTGTTTTCACTGCTTTCCACCCCTGCAATTACTGCAAGCATGTGCTGGGGTGCTAACTCAGAGTGAAGGAGTATCGTGGCTCATCACCCGAGCAGCAGTGTGGGTTGTAGAAAACCTTCTGTAGGAGATGATTCATCCTGACACCTATGTTAGCTTGATGATATGTTTTTCCAGAGATGTCCCAAGCACTTTACCAAGTGCCAATCTCGTTCTTTGGGAAGACTTCAAATAAACTGAGTCAGACAAAAGTCAGTTTGGTTTCCAGGGAAATATGACAAGGTCGAGGCAGTGATACCCTGTCACCAAGCAGTGAATAGGGCATGACTGGAGCAAGTTTGCATGTGTACCCCTGCATCTGGGCACACAGATGGAAGGGAGTAGGAACCTGTTTTCTTTTTTCCTTACAGGTCAGACTGAGCCATCCCAGAAAAACCCACCTTTCTCCTGACTGGATATTTGGTATGTGATAAATTCTTTCTGTGTTACCTTGGGGTCCTGTGCCTGCAAAGTCCCATCAGGCACTATCAAACTGAGGAACTGGAAGGAGCAGCCCCGGGGTGAGATGGACAGGAGACATCAGTGGGGTATTGACTTTGCTTTCCTTTTATCTGTGTGCCTACTCCAAAATGATGTGACTGCACGTTGAAGGGAGAGAAGCATGGACCTCAGCTGGCATCAGCAATTGTCATGTGCACCAGCTGCCAGGGCTCACGTTGCACTTTGAAGGGAGAGAAGCATTGACCTCAACTGGCATCAGCAATGGTCATGTGCACCAGCTGCCAGGGCTCACAAGGACTGCAGGCTGTGCACCACCACAGTGCTGGTTTCCTGGGAATTATGTCACTGCTCTTCCCCATGAGACAACTTGTCTTGTTTCTAGGCACACTAAAATCACTCAGCTCATATCTAGCTCCCTACCTTGCAATGCTAGAGCTGGTGCCACCTAAAAGGGACACCTGGTCTCTGGAAGCTGAGGCAATCTGGGTGTGAGAGTTCTGTTGTGAATGTAGAGATGAGTAGGGTTGACTGTGGCCTCACATCTTATAAAACTAGAGTTGTGCCTGGGATTGCTTGAAATTTGAAACAACATGATTATCCTGGTAAATGACCAGATGGGATGAGCTGCTTGTTCCTGAGTTTTCAAAAATCAAACCAGCAAGATGAAGTAGAACGATTTGGTTGTGATCTGACATATAGCCAGTTTGACCAGTTCCAAGTTATCTGAGAAGTCTTCCAGCTGCCTTCAGAAACAAACTGAAGAGCATTGTCAGGGCCAGGACTAGGACATCCTTATTTCTTTCTGAACATGCTCTGAAAACTGCAAAAGTGTGGATAGCTAAACAAGACTACTGCCAAAACAGTATCAATTTAACCTCGAGTCTAAAATGTATTGCAAATTCCCACTTTATAATAATTTGTTTGAAGTCTAAAATTTATTGAAAATTCCCACTTTATAATAATTTGTTTGTTTTCAGCTACCAGGCAACATTGACCTCCTGTAATGAACACAACATTTTTCATTCAGTAAATTTTACTGTAATTTCTCTATGTATTTATCCATTTTGATTAATGACTTACACAGAGTAAGATGATTTGGGGAAAATGCTCTCTGTCTTTTTCACAATGTTCATCACTCATTAGAAAACACACATACCAGCTCTATCTGGAGCACAGGTCTAATGAGGAGAGGCTGAAACTGGAGCTGTTTAGTCTGAAGAAAAGGAGGCTCATGGGGGACCTTATTGCTCTCTACAGTTTCCTGAAAGGAAGTTGTAGACAGGTGGGGATCAGTCTCTTCTCTCTGGTAAGGTATTTAAAAGATGTGCAGATGTGACACCTGGGGACATGGTGTAGTGAGTGGGCTTGGCAGTGTTGGGTTAACAGTTGGTCTTAATGATCTTAATGAATGAAGAGGTAGTTTGGATAAATATAGGCTCTCTAGATTTGGTTTCAAGTACATTAAAACCAGGGTTTAAAATTGGAGAGATGAGCTGTTTAAATATGTGGGTCAAAGACTAATCCTACTTATGTAATCTTGAGAAAGAAAATAATGAAGTAATTATGAAAAGTCAATAAACAGCTTTAAGAGTCACATTAGTTTCCATTAGTTCTTTTAGACACATTAAAAATTTTTTAGAAAAATCTAGAAAAGTTATTTGCCATTTTTGCCTGCTTTTAAATAAAATAGTTCAAAGATATTTTTTCTCCATTTCAATTATCCAAAGGTTTTAGAAAGCTAAAATAAGATCTAATGTTTTACACTGAGATTAAGCAAAGATGTTTAGCTCATCCCAGAGGAAATTTCCTAAATGGTTTTGTTTTTTTCAGAAATTTGGGGGACAATATGTTTATCCAGAACTATTGTATACATATAAATAATTACTTTATCATTATTTACATTATTTTATTTATAACTGACAAAAGAGCTGGAAGGCATGTCCCATGAGGAGTGGCTAAGGACTCTAGGTTTGACTAGTGTGGAGAAAAAGGCTGAGGGGAGACCTCATCATTCTGTATAGTTTTCTGAGGAGAGGAATTTGAGACAGAGAATAGCTGAGCTATTTTCCCTAGTATCCCATGATAGGATGCATGGGAATTGGTCAAAGTCAGGGTCAGACTTGACATTGGGAAGCATTTATTCACAGAGAAGATGATCAAACATTGGAACAGATTTCCTAGAGAGGTGGTCAATGCCCCAAGCAAGTGTTGGTGTTTAAGAGGCATTTGGACAATGCCCTTAACAACATGCTTTAACTCTGAACAGATCAGGAAGCTGGACTCATCAGGCCTCATTTTTGTAGGTCTCATCCAACTCAACTCAACTCAACTATTCTATTCTATTCTATTCTATTCTATTCTATTCTATTCTATTCTATTCTATTCTATTCTATTCTATTCTCATCTTTCATTCTCCGCTGTGATTTTTTCCATGAAATTTCTAAGAATGTCCATTTCTCTACACCATTAAATCTGCAAAATTCTACCAAGTTCCTCAACATTATTTACTGTAGAACAGTGGCCTTTATGGAGTGATATCTTACTAATTCAACGGTGTCAAAACATTAAATATCATATGTTCATTCTACCAGAAAAATGTTAAAGAGCCAATGTATGTGCACTGTTCTAGTGTATTCTTGGCATTACTGTTGTAATTCTAGTGTATTCTTGGCAGTTCTGTTTGTGCCAAAATGTATTGGAACATCCATTTAGTTTTAATTTTGTGATTATATCAAAGAGATAGAAAAAGATGGTGTGCTTATTTATTCTAAGCACTTTTGTTGATGACATACACATTGCTATAAAAGCTGGAAAGTCAGACCAATTTTATGAGCAGTTAAATGGGAATTGTCTAAAGGTAATTAATTTTATGGTAGAGGTAGAGGAAGGTGATGGTATAATAGTCTTACATCTCTGATGATGGAAGGAAAAGATAGCACAGTGGTTATTAAATGTTTCCAAATGTTCACATACCATAGCATTATTTATATTTCAGGTCTGTTCACTGTTTTGCTATTAAATAAGTTCTTCTCTTCTGGATGGCTAAATGTGCAATTTATGCATGCTCTAATGAATATTATGTATACCAAGGTCTTTATGAAAATTAGCTATTCACTTAATAGACAGTGGCTATCTTCTTCTCATTAGCAATGTGACCAACAGATGTGTATCAGGAAAACTAATAGCTCCCTCAGACTTCCAGAGAAGATGAGAGAGGCAAAGGCATATAATGAGCCATAGCTGGTTTTCTTAAAGACCAAACGTGGAAAAGTTGAGAATGTAGTTAATTACTTTCACAAAATATCACTGACATATTCTGCAAGAGGTGTAATTAGATTATGCTCTCAGAGAAGTAAAAGTCACCACAGTTCAGAATATGAGAGAAAAGCCTGTCTGAACAAGACCAGGAGATGAGATCTAGGAGTGTTTTGCTGTACCCTTACATCCAGCATTAAGACTTACATATAAGAAAATCTTGAAAACTTGCAGTAGGCAATTATGAGCAAATATGCCCTTTCAAACAGCCTTATCAAGCATTCTCTCTCTTCAAAAAACTAAGCTATTGTAGAGGTTGGTACCTGAGTAGTCTGAGAAGCCATTTAAAGGTCCATATTCCTTTGATAATATCGTTACACTGAGTATCTTAAACTGAGTTTCTATGGGAAAAAATCCCAAGTTTAGTTGCCTGTTATGTGAAAAAATGCATTTCTTTTTACTAGCTCTGACAAAATGTGTAGAGCTGCATTGTAGGCTGTGTAATGTCCTTTATTCTTTGTAACATGGGTGTAGAGCTGCATTGCAGGCTATGTAATGTCCTTTATTCTTTGTAACATGGGTCAGGGAAAACACATGTTTCTAGTCCAAATTCAGTCTACTTTTTACTTTAAATGAGTTGATTCATATTTGTTTCCCTCACATTCTCATACTTTTTTTCCTGTTTTTCACTGAGTGGTTTTTCTATGTCCTTTATTAATCGTGTTGAATTTTGTAATCCCTTCTTGTTTTGAATTGTCCTTCTTGAGAAATATTCGGGTTTTTCTATGTCCTTTATTAATCTTGTTGAATTTTGTAATTCCTTCTTTATTTGAATTGTCCTTCTTGAGAAATATTCCACCAGTTCCATGTAGTACGTTAGATAAGATCATTCAGGATTAGGCACTAGGTAGAGTACAGCCAGGCACTATCACATGATCTGAAATATCTCAATCTCATTCTTTGTGCATTCCAATATTAGAAATTTTACTGCAACTGAACATTAAGAGGGATCTTAAGAGATGCCTTTGTCCCTTGCTTAATCTACTGTTGCTAGTCTTGAGTGCTGTAAGATTTGACAAGTGATTTAAGAGTTCCTTGTGCTTTATTATTTTACTTTTTTTCCCAGCACAGAATATCATTTGACATTTCATAACCCACTTATGTAAGATGAAGTCCCTCTGAAGCTCATCAACAGGCTCTTTGTCCTTGACTAAGGTTGTAAGAATAATTAATATTTTGGTCTGGCTGCCAAACAAAAACTGATTAGCATTTAAACAAGTATATAAATGTTTCATTGTTTCTTTCCAAAATGAAAACCTAGGTTGAGCAGGATACTGTACTTGATGATAC
This sequence comes from Acanthisitta chloris, assembly GCF_000695815.1. Taxonomy (NCBI): domain Eukaryota; kingdom Metazoa; phylum Chordata; class Aves; order Passeriformes; family Acanthisittidae; genus Acanthisitta; species Acanthisitta chloris. Next base: position 32,300 of record NW_008676341.1, read on the forward strand.
TCTTATGGAATGTCAAATGAAATACTCTGAGGTTACTCTAACCAAGTGGTTACAAGGTAAACCAAGGCAATGTTGTTGACAGATTTGAATTCTCCTGTAGATGCTGTTTTGCTTTTCTTTTTAAGCTCCTAGGACAAGAATTTAAATCTGTTGCAGCCTGGTAGCTAACCTACAGCCATCAGAGCATGGTCCTGACACAAGATTGACTGGGGTCACTGGAGGTGCTACCCTTCAAACTCCCAGTAGTTCATCTTTTCCCTGAGATACACTTTAAGCCTGATGGTTAGAGTATTAACATAATTGCACTTTCGGTAAGGTAAAGAGAATAATTAGAGTATTTCGTCTCCTTATGGAATGTTCTAAATTTGGATTTATTGGAAAGAGCAGTTGCCAATTCTTTGATGGTCTAGTTCTTCAGACCTAGTTGACCTGATCTAATCAACATTTGACACTGCAGTTGTGAAGAAAATCAGAAATAGTTTTGGGAAAATAACTGTTCTTGTCATGTATTCGCTGGTACCTTTTTTCTTATTCTGTCTTCCTATCACCTTTCACCTTTTTCTAACTCATCACCTGTATTGGTAATTACTAAATAGACTAAGCTCTGCAGAAGACAGGTAAGTTCATTAAGTCCTTGCCATATTGAAAACTTACTATTTTATCCCTGTTTCCCCCCTCTTTAATCCAGTTGTTTGCATTATCTCAGTGTCAAAGCTTCTTGTCTGTTTTAAAATGTCATGTAACAAATCTTGCCAAAAGTTTTATGTGAAGCTGAATTAACTATTTCTCTTTACTTATTAGTTAAGAAAACAATCTTATGCAGCATGAAATGAAATTCATAAAACAGCTTAGGATTACTAGATACTGATGGAGAAGGGGTTATTTATTTTCATGCATGGATTTCCATGGTCTGTCTGATTCGCTGCATGAAGATCATTAAATTCTGTGAAATGCAAGTAAACATTTACAAACTTTAACCGTTATTTGCTGGTTTGTTTCAAAGGAAAATGTTGGTACGTTAATCAGAAAGGTTTACATATGCTATATACATGATGGTTTATAAGCAGTCCACTTCTGCCTATGACTCTAGTGGAATCTGGAGGGTTATTTGCACACCCCAGGAAAAAACTGTCATGGGACCAGGACAAAAACTGGTGAGGGTGGTCCTGATTCCCTCAAGACAGGTGCCTTGGGAAAGCTCAGAGTGTTTCTAAACTAGGATATTTTCAGAGTGTATCTAATATACACTGAAAAATCTGAGATATTCAGAAGGTGCTAGCTGTCACTTTTCATTTAGAAGAGCAGCTTGAGTGCACTGTGATGTGCTTTTCTCTTGTAATGCAGCGGTTAGAGCACTGACCCAGGGTAGGAGACATCCACCTTCCACTTTCTCCTTTGTTAAATGGAACTAATTCCCACCTCCCTCAGCTCCAAGGAATACTCAGCAGTGGTTCCTGATGGAGAGTGAACCCTCCATTTCTTATTATTCTGCTTCCTGTCAGAGCTTAAAAAAGTCCAAGATCAAATGGACCTAAGATACACTGTAGAGCTTAAAAACGTTCAAGATCAAATGGACCTAAGATACACTGAGGAAGTATGGCAGTGTTCCTTGTAGCTGGGATGTTCAAGTGAAAAAACAGAGTTCATCTATCTCCAAAACAAAAATAAGAATTAAAAATTCAAAGTAAACAATTATAGGACAACTGGATCCATAGCTCCTGCAAATGGGAAGATATTTTTCGGTGCTATCTGTATGTACCTATCACCCCTTGGGGGTGCAAGCCCAGAATTGCTTAACAGTAAATTCATCCCATAATAAGAGGGAGATCCTTAAATGATACTTCTCTGAATCTTCCTGTCAGCTATGATTCATGACCTTTGACACAGCAGGTAAATTAACAGAAAGTGAGATTTATTTAATGCTATATAACAAGCCTTGGGGTTAGGAGTCCAAGTTCTCTGACACAGTCAGCCTTAGTCATTAGAAGGAAACTATTTCAGTAATGAATTATTACCACCCTGGGAGTACTTTGGTCATGGTTCACCACCATGGTACGCTGTGGACCTTAATAGTGTCTTACAATGTCAATATGTGCTTTATTTAAGGTTCATATCATTTTAGCCATTTAGAAAGGATAAAACTCACTCCTGCGCAGCAGGTCAGAACACGGTCTATTCATCTTGCTAGTCTCACTTGAGTCCTCCAAATGCATTTTAGCTGAGATGGAAGTGACACATAAAGCTTCTCCGAGGTCTTCTGCACACAGATGGATTTCAGCTGTGAATAGGAAGGCACCAATTTGCAAATAAGTTATTTGATGGAAAATTTTGCCATCAATCAGATTTTCTAAATGACAGGAATAATTCCTCTAGCCTTACCTACAATATCTGAATCTTGTCTTCCAGTACAGTTTTGGACAAGGAAATTTTATGGAAAATAATGGCAGAAAAAGAATCATAAGAATGGAGCAGGGGATCGTTTAGATTAAATAATTTGGTTTTTCTAAGTTTAGGCCGAAGTATTCAACATCAGGCACCCAAATTCTGCATGATGGGCAGAAAATTAAATTTCTCTGTGTTCCACTCATTTTCCTTTCTCTGTTCTTTGGCTAAGTAATTGCCAGAGGAGGGAAGCTTTCAATGTGTTTTTGTACAATAATAAGGAAATTCAACCTGACTGTCCCTGTTCAAAAATATTTTTCTTTATAGAGGAGTAGCATTTCTTTGTTTATCTTATTGCACTAATCTTTCTTTCATTTTAAGCATGTTTTGAATTTTAAGATGTCATTTTTAAAAGCAGTCATGTAACTTTTTATAAATAACAACTTGCATTCCTAACAAAAATTTTCCATCACAATCCATATTTTATCTTTCCATAACTTTTTGTGAGTTCATTCATGTTGAACTGCTTAGCAATCCCCTAAACTGCCCTGGTGTCCAAAACATTTATTGAGAGTTTATGCTCCATTCTGGCTTTTAGTATTCAAAGAAGCATTAAATCTAAAAAATAAATTAAATTAAAAATCTGGTGTTTTGAAAAAGATATGTTAAACTAAGTACAGCTACTTTCTATCTCAGTTTTATATAAGTAGTATCTTTGTTCTGAGTCTGCTGCTTTACCAAGAAATTGATAATAACATAAACATGGAAAGTAACAAACATTCTGAACCGAAGTGTGCTGATAGGCAATTTCTTTGCTCCATCAGGCTCCATGTATGCCTGCTGGAATCCATCACATGAAGCTAAACAAGAACTTCACTCTTTATATTTACTGGAATCTGACAAGTCAAAAGTATTCCTTCTAGAAGAAATAACTGCAGGACAGACCAAATATGGTGGATATCTACACGCCTTTTCCCTCCCTATTGATAGTGTTAAAATGCTTTTGGACAGGGATTAGACTTCATATCCATTTTCTCCACAGAGTTTCCCGCAAAGCACTTAGCAGTTGACTGTTTAGCAGGCACACATGTACCTGGGATAACACAGAGCAGAGAAACCTTTACAGAACACAGAATTGCAAAGCTAAGGTTTCAGTAGGCAGCATTTTTTCAGACATGCCCATCTCGTTGTATGTTAAAAACAGTATAGCCAGAAAAACAAAACCAGAATATCCAGAAAAGGCTGTTATAGAAGAACTTGAGAGCCACAAACAAACAGAACTCTTGAGATTTCAACTGCTCTATTATGCTCCTGTTCATGTGAGACAGCAGTTCCTTTTACATTCTCTAAGGTTCTTTTAAAGCTGAAGTCATAAACCAAGCCAAGTTCAATCTTTATGATCATGTGTGCAAAGGCCAGCAGGCTGCTCCCATTACAGCTTTACTATGGCACAGGAAATGAGCATACTGAGTCCATTAAAAGTGAAAAGACTCATAGTGGATCCATGAATTGCTGTGAATCATTTCAGTCCTTATCAATGCATACGAAATATGCAGCCTCTTCTTATTTAGTATAACTGCGCAGTACTTCCACTAAATGTTATGCAGCAGTATGATTGCACTTAGGATGGTATATGGCTATAGATCTTCCTGCGTGATCTTTTTTTTCCTCCCCTGAAAATTGCTTACAGATATTGTAACTCTTTTTGTCCAGGCAAGTTCTTTGGACACTCAGAATGACAAAGGTAAATATGAAATCTTCCATTTCTACCTGTGCAGAATAACAAGGCAGTAGCTGAAATGAGGACTTTGTGATTTTTAAACATGCAGGGATTATTAGAAAGAGAAAGATTTAAGCCCTTTCTTGAAATTTTTTCCCTCAATATGCTCAGTGATGCACTGTCCTAGGGGATAAAATGTTGATTGCAAAATTCCATTTACACATAATTAAAACTATTCTAGATGGTCTTATGGTTACAAACACAGGGCTGTAAATGGGAAGGAGTAATGGATTTCTAAACACCTCTGATTTTCTTGTGGACTTTTGAGTATAAGGTTAAGGCAATTAAGACTGTTGTCTTAGTTTTTCCATCTATTACAACAGGATTTGTAAGATATGATCAACCCAATGCACCTTAGACTTTCCTCCAACAAGTCAATGCAAACAGAACAAGCTTTATTTACTACCTGAGAGTTTAAAATCTCATCTAGGAAATGCCACTGATTTCAATAAGGCTTAGCCAGGGTCACAAGACTTGTACACTGTCTTAAAGGCCAGATGTCATTCATTTTCATTGAAGTCACTGCTCTCTGCACAATTAACTTGCAGAAGGATTTCTTTCCCTTCTCCCAGTCTGGTGTTCATCCTCCCTCTCACTAGTTGAGTAGTTTGAACTCTTCAATCCTCAATGTATGTTCAGTGAACACTAATAAGCTATTCCTTTCTTGCATTGTTTTAATTCTTCTTAGTGTTTTTTTTGGTTATTTTTCTAGTGCAATATATAAGTTCACTTTTGGAGACAAGGTGCTTAGAAACAACAATAGAATAAAACATGCATGGAAATGCTTCTGCTAATTAGTTTCCATATAGAACTTCCATGGAATAAATATCAGTACTAGAATCACTCTCCTTAGTATCTTTGAACTCATTTCAAAGAAGTCAGTTTTAGTTATGAGAGGATGGTACATTCACAGTTTTATTCAAACATGTTTAAGCATTTCCATCAAATCCATTGGAAAAATCTTCTTCAAAGTCATAGAGGTTGCCGAGAGACTAACAATCAGCAAAAACTATTTCAAGGCATGCAACACAACAAAGTATAAAATATATTTTATGTCTCTTTTATGCCAAAGATTTTTTTAGCCTACTAGCCTACAGCTAAATTTCAACCAGTGACAGGAGTCCTCAAAGGTCTATCAGTTATTTTCAAAGTATTTTGAGTAAGACTGGCTAAATCATAGAATCATAGAATTTTAGGGGTTGGAATGGACCTTACAGTCCATCTAGTCACAACTCCCTGCCATGGGTAGGGACACCTCCCCACTAGACCAGGATGCTCAAGGTCTCATCCAGCCTTGCTTTGAACACTACAAGGATTGAGGCAGCCACTACTAAGCTCAGCAACCTGTTCCAGTGTCTCACTACTCTCACAGTAAAAAATGTTTTCCAAATATCTAACCTAGACTTTCCCTCCTTCAGTTTGAACCCATTACTCTTTATCCTGTCATTGCAGTTCCTAACACAGAGTTCCACTCCAGCTCCCTTGTAGTCCCTTCAGATATGGAAAAGTTGCTATGTGGTCTCCACGCAGTCTTCTCTTCTCCAGGCTGAACAGCCCCAAATTCCTCAGCCTGTGTTCAGAGGGGAGATGCTCCAGTCCTCTTACCAACTTCACGGCCTCCTCTGGACTTGCTCCAACAGTTCCATGTCCCTCTTATGTTGAGGGCACCAGAGCTGCACACAGTATTCCAGGTGGGATCTCACAAGAGTAGAGTAGAGAGGAAATACACGCTGGCTTTAGATTAGTAACCTCATAATTTGTTGTGACTCTGAAGTTGCCTCTCTAAAATGTCTTTGATTCCACATAGCCAGAAGTGAAAATAAACACATAGATAAAAGCTATTCTGCTGACCAGATTTCGCAGAGAGGTTGTGGATGTCCCATCCCTGGAAGTGTTCAAGGCCAGACTAGATGGTGCCTTGAGCAAGCTGGTTTAGTGGGTGGCATCCCTGCATATGGCAGTGGGGTTAGAAGTAGATGATCTTTAAGGTCCCTTTCAACCCAAACTATTCCATGATTCTATCTTTCTGTGATCCTATGGTCCTGATTGGACAGTTTAACGCTTGGGCAGCTGAAGCAGTTCTAAAGATGTGGACAAAGAACAGCTAGTATTTAAAAACAAAACAATGCAAAATTGGAACTTTATAAGTTACTAAAATTTCCTTATAAGAACAGATATGTGAGAAAAATAAAGCCTAGGTCTCCAGGTGAACTTCATTCCTAAAGGCTACTGACTTGTTTCAGTGCATCACTAGCAGTCTTTGCTCTATTATGACACTAATAGGTCTCAGCTCAGAGTGGGGACTCCAAATGTCTCAGTGTTATATAAACACATTTAAATTGATTGAATATAATCTTTTATAAACATGCATACAAGTCAGAAAGTATGAGGAAGGAAACCCTAGCCACAATTTCTGCCGAAAGAAACCCCATGAGCTATCTCAAGGTCATGCTATGGCAGAGCCAAGAGTTGAGCATTGTTTTGTTAAAAACTAGTGAAAAAAATTCAAAATTACATAAATAAACAAACCAGACATAAGTATTTTATTAAAGTATTAGACATTAAAGTAAAGCCATATTCTCCACTGTCTCCACTACTCTGGCCACTCACTCCAGCAACAAACAAAACTATATGACTTTTCAGGCAGCTTGTCATCAGCACAAAAATGTTGAGTCTTCTATAAATGCAAAGCCATGGAGATATTCAAAGGCAATCAAGAAAATTAGTAAGAAGAGGTAAAACAAGTAAAGAAGCAACTGTGGAACTGGTACTTCTGTGCTACACAGATATTAACATTACAAAATTATCCAAGGAATACCAAAACAGTTTTCTTCAAATAAATCAGGTGACTGATTTCCCTGTTATTTCATTGACTAAACTATTGAATGGAATCCTCAGAAGAGAATCAGTTTATGACAATGTTAAGAGACTGCCTAGCAAATATTGCTACAATGTCCTTATCTTTGTCTTCTCTGGAAACTTCAGTCTCCTAACCCTGTGATCTAGAATTTCTCCCTATTTTTCTTTTTACTGTTTTTCTACCTAATCTTTGTTTTCCTGATATACTTAGTCCCTTTGCTTCATTATAGCTCCTTACCCTTTCTAAGATTCATGCCAAATTTTTCCTTTAAACCCTCTCACACTGGTGTTTATGCCAGCTTCTAATAGCACCAACAGTTTCCATTAAGAGCCAATCTCAGCTGTGATGCTGCAGCATCCTGAAATGACACAGGGGGATTGCAATGTCATATCTGTCAGGGCCCACTGAGCAAGCTCATGGTTAGAAATGAAGGAGTTGGCTAACTGTCCATTGGAAAATAATTTAGAAATGTGAAAGGGAAAAAACCACCAAATCTATTTTTTTCTTTCTATGTGGCAATCACAGGTTATCTCTGGAAGGCATGATTAAAAAAGAAAGGCAAATAAAAATTGCACCTTTTCTTTTTTATTTACAAGAGTGGTATGGCCCTTAACACAGAGTACAGAAGAAAAAAAAAGGTCTTTATTTACAGCATAAGAAGAAGGGTCAAGACAAGTTTCTGGTTTCAAAATGAGAAGCTCTTAGGAGTGGTAATGGTTTTTTCCCTGTTTAAAGCACCCACATGGGTGCTTGCAGTTTCATCCTTCTCTTGTTATCCAGCACAGAGGCGATGTGGACTGATTCCTACCTGCTGTTATTGACTTTTGAAATTTTCCATTAGCCCAGTCTAAGGTGACAGTTTCATTGTAAATAGGCCCTTGCTTCCCAGTTAGTTCTGTGAGCAACACAGAGCATTGTGAATAAAAGGCTCTGCTGGCAGAAGTGGAAGGAGAAATTCCACCAAGGAATTTCATCCTTGATGTGCCATATTGGATGAAAGTCTTACCAAGGTCTCCAGAAACAGATTAAATACCAGTCACTCATCTAAATGGTCTCTTGTGGCATCCTTCATCCCTACACATGATGAAAACAGACACTGTTACTTACCCTCTCGAGGCCCTACTTAGCCTAAATTGCAAAACTTGCAGCCTGCTTGTTACCCAAGTCTTTGACTGAAAACCAGGATTTGGATCCCAGTTGCAGCTTCAGTTTATTATTCTGTAATAATAATTATAGATAATCTGCTGCATTTGAAAATTTGAGCCTTGATTATACAAGGCAGTGATCTCCCCAAAACCCCAGAGAGATAGTTTCTCATTCAGGCTTTAAAAGCAGTTGTAATTTCATCACATCCCTTTTAATCCTCCATTACAAAGTGATGCATGGGAAAATAAGAGCAATCAGATCTGAAATATGCCTTCGATCATCTTCTAAAATATCTCAGTCAAATTTTCACATATTGACCTCAATGTTTGGGAATTATCCCTTGGAATATCTCCAAATTTTGTTGTACTACTTTTTTGTCATCTATCTCTGAATCATTTCCTGTTTATTACAGCTATTCCCTGATGCTGGAATAGTGCAACATTTGATTCCTTTACCTAATATTGCTAAGATTCAAGTCTCCAAAGATTTAGATGTTTAAATAAAAAATGTTTTAGTTCAAGCCCATCTCACATAAACTGTTATTGATAAGAGCACAGTCACACACAGCTGACTGTCACTCAGGTGTTTATGGAGGCAGAAATAAAAATCCCATTCCACCTCAGTGTTAATCAATCTTTGTCACTCCACCAAGTTCTTTTATCTGATAAGCTCCCCTGTGGCTAAGAGAAAGGAAAAAAAGAATCCTGTAAATGGAAGCCCTGCAGCCCAAACCAGCAGACCAAAGGAAATGGGAATACAGCTGCACCTGGTAGCTGCCACTTTTCAGGCCAGCACAAGTCACCCCACCACCTACCACTGCCAGAGGTGTGCTGGCCTCTTTCTCCAGCACACCAACAGCTCTCTGCTATAGCCACCTATTCTTGGAGCCCATTTTGCTTATTCAAATCACAATACACTCCACAATTCAGATTTATGTCTTTCCTTGCCCTTCTCATCATTCACCTGAGCCAATCCCCACCACAAGCACTGTCACAGAGACCATCTTGCTGGCTCTGATACACCAGCAGAGACCTGGCCTATAAGAGCTAGCCAGGAAGGCAGCAAATCCATCACAGCTGGCCTGGGCATGATTCCCATTAAAGGCTCATCTGGTTTATGACTGGACTAAATTATACCCCAAAGGCTGCCTCATCCATTGTGATGCTCAAGACTGACCCTGTGCTCCAACCCAGGTGTCCTGTGACCACTGCCAATGTTTGCTCATGTCCTTTGCTTACCTATGATCAACTCAACTCTGTCTTCCTGGCAGGAAAACAAGGACATAGCCTGGCTACAGGGACATAGACTCATAGACTGGGTATGGCTGGCACCTTGAGATGCTGGGCAGATGCAGTCAGCACAGCAAACTGCCATGCACTGTGTCCAGACACACTGTTGGCTGTTTTCCCTCTGCCCACACGATGCTCAGGATGAACCATTAAGCACCAATGTGTCCTCACTGATAGACCCAGATTCCTACTTCTCTTGTTGGGTTGGTTTGTGACAGTGTTTCTGAGATCAATGAAAAGCCACAAAAGACTTTCTAAGTGGGATTGCCCTGGCCTACCAGAAATATGACTCTAGAAGCAAAGAAACACCAGGGATTACCAGCACCTCTGAGCCAGACAGAACAGGAGAAAAACCATGAGGGACTGCTCTGGTGGGGAAATCTAGGCTCCAGAGCTTGGGTGGTGCTAGGAGTTCTGTTAGCACTCATAGAAACAATCTTCTGGTGCTGATGTGAAGGCTCCTTTTGCAGCAGAAGAGAGGAGTGGGGGAGAATAAGGCTCCTTTGGAGACTGGCACAGACAAGACCTAGATAGAATGTTTATAATATGTCCAAACACAAATAAGAGAAACTGTACCAAATGCAAATTTGCAAATAACTTCTGGGATGCTGCCATGAAGATAAATTCAACAACAAGGTAATTATATGAGTAACTAGAAGCAAGAGTAAAGGAATAACATTAAAAAAGAAGAGTAAAGAGAGACCCTGGTGGGCAGCAAGTGCAGGGAAGGGGAGAACATCACTAGAGAATCCTCATTCTTCAAAAGAATGTCTTTGAGCTTTGTAGGCAAAACTTGCAGAGTGAGCCTGATATAAAATATTCTGTGGTAACACACTGAGTTTATAATTAGCCCAGGAACTGCAGAAGTGGGGAGAAAGGGTAAGAGGATTGTTTTGGGATTTGGGTTCTGACTCATGTTCACAGTTTGCATTGGCTCTTTATGATGCAGGAGTACATATATCACAACCTGTACTTCCCTCATGAGAGCTCAAACAGCATTGGATGGGACAAATTTGGCCAAAAGTTCCCTGTTCACCAGTTTTGATGGTATGGCTCCTGGTGGGCTAGCAAATGTTCTGTAACATGCAGGAGACTGTGACAATGCATATGGCATTTGTGACACTGCTGTGCAAGTGATTATTTTAGAGGCTTTTCATGAAGAGCCCAGTTGGAGAGTGTGAGCCAATGTTTTCCAGGTAGGCACTACTCATAGCAAGAAGGGTTTCAGATAAAGCCATGAACTTTTTGGTCTCTTGACACTCTGAGTGTTCCTGTCTGAGAGAGGGAAGGAGGTGTCAACATTGCTCAGGGCAGATGGGGACATTTGGTGACTTGACCAGAAGCCACACACTCAACGTAACTTACATCATAGCTCATCATGGCTGGAATTGTGTGGCAATATCTAAAATTCAAAATACTTATAAATCTATTTGTGGAGGCAATATATAAATTATATAAAAACATTTTGGTCATTGCATATTGGGAAAGATTCATCTAGTGATGTTGTTGGTTGTTACTAGGGTGGATACAATCTCTGCCTAATGGTACCATTTGCCCCTATTTTGGTGCTGCTTGACATATACTTCATTCTATATCAATTCTTCATCAACTGGTTGGAGAGTCAGGCAGAAAGATCCAGAAGAATAGCAGGGCATTTGGTATTCCAAAATATTGTGTTGACATTATTGTGAAAGCCAGAATCTGGCATATTTTTTCAAACTGCTACTCCAGAATTGATACACTTCCTATTAGTTTCTGGACTATACAGAAGTGTCGAGTTCAGATAACACAAGGATGTTCCTCAGGGAGTGGGATGGAATCAACCAGAACCACAAACCAAACCTCCATCATCTCAGCAAAAATTTGATTGTATATTAGATTGATTCTGAACAACTGTTCTAGACCAAAATATATCTCTCAAAAAGCCTTTTCATGCATACTCTTCAACGGTTTTCTGTTTCAAATTCATCCTATTTCTCTCCATTCCATTTCTCTTGGCATACCATGGACAGGAAGTGAAAAAGGGCACAAATTCTGTGGAAAGCAGAAGACTACCATATTACAGTAGATGACTAAGGTGATAATGCACTTACACTCCTGTCCAATGGTGATATTTAGAAATGACAATTTTTTTTTGTTTACACTGCATTGTGCAGGTCTGAATTTCTGACAAAAAAATCGATTCTGTATTTAACTTTGTCAAATATATTTGATAGCTGAAAGAACTTAGCATGAGGAATATAAAAACACTAGCATACTGGAATCACTTGTTTTGCAAGGATGCAAGATAGGAATATGAAAAAGAGATTGTGTAAGGTAAAAGAGAATCTGAACCAAATTATATATATTACAAGGGAGGAGAGAATGATGATTGCTTCCAGCTTTTTAAAATAAACTTCAAGTCACATAAATTTTAATAACATTATTTTCCAATTCTTGCTTGATAATTGTAAAAGCACCAGAAAAAAAACCATATTAAATCCACAGTTAATTGCAATTTATTTTAATACTCTTCTTGCTTTTCAACTCCTTCTTGTATTTTATTAAAATATCTTTTTTTTCTAAGGATTATAATACCTTAAATGTGCTCTAAAACTAACAGCTAAGATAGAAATCAGGATTAAATATATGTTCTCTCTCACCAGTTCTTGAAGGTTTTAGCAGAAATTTCATGACTTCTAGGGAACAATAATCATTATAATTTAGTTATTGTAAATTGCTTGATTTGCCTCTATCTAGCAATGGATTTCTTACAGAGCTGGTTTTGTACAAATACAAAGGCCTGGATTTCAACATTCTTTTATTTAAGATGTTTTAAAATATTTGTTATCTAATTCAAGTGAAATGATGTGGTGAGACCTGTGACTTGATTATTATCAGCACAGCCACAAGTTTCTTAAGAGGTGAAATATATGATGTTAGCAAACTCAATTAAATTATGTGGGTTTATATTTTGATTCTTTCATCCCAAAGTTATCTGCGTGCAGGGTAAAGTAGGATGACAATTTCTTTTTCAGATGCACAATTGAGTTGACAGCTACAACTGAAGTGAAAGTTGTTTCTGAAAAGAACAAAAACACTAATCAGCATTTTCAACAAGAGGTGTCTCAAGTTCATCCAGGACTTTTATCAAAAGTGATTGATTTCTGTTTTTTACAATCTTGTTTTCTTAAAACACATTTACTGGAACTCTTCTTTGCACTCAGTGGCTATCTGTACCAGATTTGTGTGGCAAAAAATAAGAGGGAGGGCAACCTTTTGTAGAGGCAGATAGTGAGAGGTGAAGGGGGAATGATTATAAACTTAAAGAGGAGAGATTTATATTGCATGTTAGGAAGAAATTTTTTACTCGGAGGTTGGTGAGGCACTGGCACATGTTACTCAGAGAAATTCTGCATGCCCCATCCCCAGAAGTGCTCAGGATCTGGTTGGATGGGGCCTTGGACAACCTGATATTATGGGTGACATCTCTGCCCATGTCATGGGAGTTATATCTAAATGATCTCTACGGTCCCTGATTCTATAGAAAAGTTGGCTCCCTAATTTGCTGATTATAGGGAGCAAGAAGAAGAGAAATGACTCTTGCTGTAAGGGATCACTTATTTTTTCTTTAATTGCCCAAACAAAACCCCCCAAAACAAAACCCAAACAAACTGAATTACAGGTGATGCATATTTTAATGTTAATCCCTGGAGTGCCATTTGCACTTAGTTGTCAGTTCTAGCAACAACCAGGCAAGCATGCAGAGCACAATTCTTCCTATACTGATTTTAGTTGAGACCTACAAGAAAATATTACTCTTAACTAGTTGTAGTTCCTTTCTACTGGGGAGAAGGAGAAAAAAGGATAGGGAGTGGAATGACAAGGTACTTCTAAAACTGAGTGCTACATAGACTAAGTTCTAAAAATACGAAGAAAACTTGAGTTGATGCTACACATTTTAATTAGACCTGAAAGAAATTAGTATGAAATTTGCAGGGCAAGTTTGCTTTAAGACATTTTTGGTCCTAAACCCTCATTCTAAGGTTGGGCTAGTTTGGACATGTTACATTGGGAATTTTTATTTTTGATCATCCCTGGAAGTATTTAACAGTGTCTGAATCTGACATGGTTTAGGGTTTAGGGGTTACAGTAGAGTGACAAGTTAATAGCTGGATGTGATGATCTTAAAGGTCTCTTTCAACTTTGATGATTCTCTGATTCTTTGCTCAAGGAAGATCAGCTGGAGTTTTCCAGTATTATATTCTAAAAACTAGTAAATGACAGAGTTCTGAAGTCTATCACAAGACCTACTATCTTTTCCAGAGAAATAAAAAAACATATTCTTTTTAAAAGAGTAGCGCTACCAGCTCTTCTGACATAGTTATATACTGCCTTAATGCACAGAAGTTTTGTTTCTGCTCCAGTATAGAATATGAGAAGGAATGGAGAAGTGAAAAGGAACAAAGAACAAGTGGAAAATCATAAAAAAAATTGAGATGCATTACATTTATTCTTCACCATTTATCCTCTGCAAGGATGAAGTAAAAAAAAATAAAAGTGCCTACCTGGGGTTCTGATAAACAAGACAGAATTTACTGATTTAAAAATGAAAATTTTCTACATTTAGCATTCTTTGGGAATAAAATCTTTCATCTGGTGGAACACAGCAGAAGAGAGGAGAATGGGAGAATAAGGCTCCATAATCTCAGTAATGATAATATTTGTCACAACATATGTGGGAAGGTTGTTTAGAAAAGGCCAGATGATCCTAATCTATCCAAAAGAAATTGGAGTGTTAAATATATGCAAGACATTTTCATGTTGTGCTTATAAGTTCAAATTGAAATAAAGAACACCTCTCTCAATCTCTCTCTAAGAATTAATTTCTGTTTAAAATGTGCCGTGATTTCCCTAACAATGCCATTTTCTGGCTGCAAGGTCTAATGCTCCTAATACTTCTTTGAATATCTTTTCTTCTCTCTAGTGGGAACTGGAGTTTTACATTCCCTTCAAATGTTCCCTTAGGCCTAAGTTACATAGCTGTTAAAAGAGGCAAAGAAATTGGAGACAGTACCTGCAACAGCCTCAGTCTTAGCAAGGTCAGCTCTATTTGTATGTATCACTGCATTTTACTCTGCAAAAGGACACCAATACTTGCAGAAACCTGCAGGCTCTTGGCTTTGCCTTTTAATGAACTTTCAGAAATTTTTAATGGAATTAGTTAAATTTGCCTTTCCTGCCTTTAGGACAACATATTAATGCATACAGAGCTGCTAGTGCTTTCAGAGGAAACTGTACCAATACAGCTAATGGAAGATTTTACTTCCCTTCATGTGGTTTGTCCTCAAAACCTGTATCAAATTATTCAGCAGAGATGTCTTACTTCGGGGCTTTTTCACCACATCATATGGCTATACCTCTAAATCTTTGATGAGAAAATCAGAAATTGTGGGGTGAGAGATGTACACTGGAGAGGAATGGAAACCAGAGGTGTTCACTTAGAGATGCCTCTGCTTCTCCAAGGAGCCCCTGCAATCTCTCACCATGCACCTGTGGCTGCTGCCAAAACCAGTCAGCATGCAGTGCCATGTGCATGGCACCCTGCTCACATGGCAGCATTCAGGTTGAGTCTTCCCAGGCTGGTCTTCTGCCCGAGGCAGTGATGCTCTTGGAAATGAAAGGCAGCCCTGATTCCCTTTCCAGTGACAGCCATGTAAACAAATCTGCAGTTCAGTTCAGAGCTGCTGAGCTTTGCTGTCATCTGATAGAGACTCAAGTGCAGTCAGAAATTAGAAGCTGAGCTGGGGTGCTGTGGGAAGGGGAATGGCTGGATGGAAGCAGAAATGAAAGAGATGAGGTAAAATTAAAGAAGAAATCTACATGGACATGTATGACTTGTGTTGTTTTTATGTAGTAATTCAATAACTAGTTCAATGCACTCCTGGAATAATGAAGTTCTCAAAGATTGCCAATAATGCATCGTAACAAGGGAGGAGTAATTCCTGCCTTTTGATTCCTCTCAGTCTAACAGAAAGGCATAAGAAATTAGTGGAATGCGGATCTTCAAATCTATCAGAACATGATGGCATAAAATCACTTTTGCATATACAGCTAAATCCTATTCACTTGCTTTCTGAAAGATGTTAGCATAAGAGAAACTCAGGATTCAGTGTAACCCACCATTGGCTGCTGACATAGAGATACTTTTCCTCTATGAGGTTTAGCTTTCCCTTCTGACTGATGGATTCAGACACACCTTCTCAAACTGATCACTGGTTGCCCATTCCTTACAGTGTTCACCAGATTGTGATTTTAGAGCTGCACTTTACTGTCATGCTTTATTTTCTCCTTGAAACCAGCAGGCCAGAAGAATACAAAGAATTGAATTTCACTTAGCAAATTTTAAAAAATGGGGAAAAAAGCTGGTGAAGTCAGCACTGAGGGTTGGGACTAGATGATGTGTAAGGTCCATTCCAACCCTTAAATTCTATGATTCTGTGATCCTTGGCAGTGTGGATAGGACACCTGAGGACAATTGGTGAACATGATGGTGGTTCTAGGCTGATGATTGAACTTGGTTATCTTTTAGAGGCCCTTTCCAACCTTAAGGATTCTATGATTCTGTGGTTTCCTGAGCAACAGAGACACTTTTTGCTTTCCTTTGGCCCTTTCTGATTTTTGTTTTCCCCTAAGCTCTGAAAACAAAGGGAGTCTTGCAGGTTGTGTGAAAACAACTTGTACTCTCATTCTATTCTTCTGGTATAGTTTGGGGTGAAAGGTAAGATCAATTTATAGCGTGGCACAATCCCCATAACTAGAGAGTTTAGCTAAAGACTATGCTCACAGGTGTTTTCTTCATATACAAGAAAAAGATCCCTTCAGAAACAACACATAGAGGGAGGAATTTATTTTAGCATTTCAATAGCACGAAGCTCTTGACAAGTTGAGCAAAAAATCATAAACATGCAATCTTTTTTTTTTTTTTCCAAGATGAAAGATTTTAGAAATGCATAAAAATATTGATTAAAAATCAAAAGAAGGTATATAGTATATACAGAGGAAGGGAAAGGTTGAGAAGGCATAATTCTTGTATTTAATTTAGGGAGTTTGTTGTTGTTTTGGAACAAATAAACAAGAACACAACTTCCTGAGTAATGATAACAGATATTTAGCTACATATTTAAGGCCTTTTTTTTTTTTAACCTAATTTCATGGTATCACAAAATAATGCCATCTATCATTCCTGGCATGCAATATAAAATACAATCATAGAATAACTTGTGTTGTAGAGGACCCACCATGATCATCAAAGTCCAACTCCTGGCCCTTCACAGGACATCCCCAATAACCACACCACATGCCTAGAGCATTGTCTAAATGCTTCTTGAAGTCTATCAGGCTTGGTGCTATGACCACTTCCCTAGGGAGACTGTTCCATTGCCCAACCACCCTCTGGAAGAAAAACCTTTTCCTGATACCTAACCTAAATGTCTCTTGATGAAGTTTCATGCCATTCCCTTGGGTCCTGCCACTGGGTATCAGAGAGAAGAGACCAATGTTTCACCCTCTGCTTCCACTCCTGAGGAAGCTGTAGACTGCTATGAGGTATCCCCCCCATCTCCTCTTCTCCAGTCTTTGAATTTAGCTTGGCAAAAAATTTAAGGGCATCTGCTAGTTAACAGTGACTGAAACAGCCTAACTGATAATCAACTTCTTTCCTGTTTCCTGTGGTGAAATGCTTGAACATCTAGATTAAAGAATCTTCTACTTGTGGGATAATGAAATAATTTGTCTAAAAATGTTGAATATTTTGATGAAAAATCCCACATATGAGGACACTAATTCATCAAAGGAAATAAGATATTTCAGTCTTTACTAATAGCAGTTGCCCTTTTTGATTTGGAAAATAAGGGTTATTTCAACAACCACACAGTCACTTCCAAAAGTCACCGACATTAACATATAAACAGCATTAGATCACATACCACAAAAAGATGTGCAAGTGACTGAAATACACAAACTATAAATCAGTCCATTTCAAATACATTTTGACCACTTTATTATTCAGAAAAAGGATATTTGATTTCATTTTAACTTAGAATGAAAACATAGGATTAAATGTCAAAATTTCCTAGAAATTCAGAACTTTTTAACTTGGAACTTCTCTATTCTTTCTTCGAATCCTTTTGCAATGTCTTTCATTTAAATATAAGGAGGTTTTGTGCCAAATTTATTCAAAGCAAACTAACAGACCCTCAGTTTCTTCTTGGAATTGCCCTTGTAAATTGTGGCAGGACCTCAGTTGCCACTCTTGGTCTCAGTCTTTGCATCGCTTTCTTTCTCCTTCAGCAATATTTTCTGATTGTTTTCTTTTCCCTGACTTTCCTGGCTTTTGACTCAGCATCCAACATTCCATCATCTGAACAAAAAAAAGAATCTGATAGGTACTTCAAGCTGACTTTCATGGGAGACCACACAAACAAAAAAAGCAGCTGGCACATGTACATAACTCTGTTGGCCTCATCATCCACTGGAAAATCCAGCCCCAGGAGGTTCTGCACTTTCCCCTTTGGCTGCCTGATTCCTCTCTGACAGAAAAACATCAGGCAAAATTTTGGATATTATCTTTGTCTTCCTTGGAGTGCAAACAAGTCCAGAGGGAAATTATAGACTTAAGACTGTGAACAGGAAAAGTGGTTAACATGGCCCTTTAGTTATAGGGTCACCAGAGGGTACCTTGACACAAGCTCCTCTCAGAACTTGATCAGCTGAAGGAATATCTACCTTAGCAAATTACAGATTTGTTCAAGAAACTATATGTGTGAGAGAAATATCACCTTTGTAAGATGAGAACTAATCACAGAAAAAGCATCTTGGTATGTATCAGTTGATCCGTGTCATATATTCCCTGAAGTAGTCCATGCTGGAGGCAATCTTTTAAGCCATCCAGCTTTTCTCTGTGCAGAAACAGAAAGTAATTCATAATTTTGTGCAGTCTAAATGCTTTTAAAACTTCTTTCACTTCTGGGAAACTTTTTTATGCCTTCAGCGTCTGTATGATGAATTTAATGTTGTTATTTGGATCGCTGTTAAAACATAAAAGGAAAACTTCTGCTCAAAAATCATAGTAATTTCAAGACTTTAGATCACTTAGGAATTTTGGCTGCAAGATGGAGATGGAAAGTAACAGGGAAAGCTTGGGGGGTTTCATTTGGTGCTTTGGTGGGTTCTAGTGAGGGGTTTTTGACTATTCAGATTTCAACCTGCTTGGATTGTAAAGAAAATTACCACAGAGTTTTGCAACATTTTTCTCCACTCACCCAAAGAAAAGCCTATAATTGAACCAATGAAACAGGGGGCAGTGTAGGAAGGTTTAGTCAAGAACATGGAATAAGATTGCTGATAGGAATTATATACAGTAGGATTATGTAGTTAAAAAGCTGGAGACCCTCCAGCACAGGATTACCAGGATACTTGAGATTTTAGGGCACACTACCCTAAAGGGTGAGTTTCAAGGAGCTCACACTACTTAATCTCATGAAAAGATGGTTGAGGGACAATCTAAGCTCTTCTTTCAGCTAATTAAAGGAAAACTATGGAGATGATGGAGTCAAGCTGTCCTCCACAGTGGCATGACATGCAACAAGAGGCAATAGTCCAGCAAAGGATATTCAAACTGGACAATAAGATGACTCATCATTAGAAGGGCAGTTCAACAGAAGAATAGCTGTAGACCATTCATCTGTGAAGGTTTTTACACCTTGATATGACAAGCCCAGCTGGCTGATCCACAGATGCTGACATTAATAATAGTCCTGCTCCAAGCAGACAGATAGACAAGATGGCTCCAGAGGTTGTTCACAACCATATTGTTGTGATTCCTGTTTTACATACCATGGAAAAAATTTTGGAAAGGAAGATTTCATAAATTATATGGGGGTTTCTTTCATATCTGATGAGCGAAAAATAGCTTTCAACTTTTGAACCAGAAGGACTCAAACAAAAAATGTTCTCATCCTATTTCACAATGATATATGATTAAAATTTGATTAATGACATTATGCAATAGAGGTTGCAAAAGGAAAAATGCATTGATTCAAGCTACAATTATCAAATGAAGTATTACTATTTCCTTTAAAAACAACTATCTTTTTATAGGACTCTCTACTATCTGAAAACTCTTTGCCACAAGTGATGTTGTCATACTGGATACAAATAGAACCCATCTGGAGGAAATATCTGAGGGAACCAGCTGTTGAACCAGCAAGAAGGCTTTCTTTGGGCCACTCTGTGCTGTCTGAGAAAATAGTAAGTGCCTTTAATTAGAACTCTGCCAAATTAAATTTGGATTCCTGTCCTGCTGTTGCACACAAGATGAAAAGGTACCCTCCATTTTTCCACACCCCCAGGACACTCTTT
>NW_008676341.1:52356-68804 GCF_000695815.1 Acanthisitta chloris
TGGAAGTCACACCAGCTGGCTGATGTTCTAGTTACAAACACTTAGCAAATAGAAATGGTGTAGTTTCAGATGAGGTATATTTTTGAGCCCTTTTAGAATGGAACTCAGATCCAAGACTCATGAGTATGAACCTACAGAACATAAACCAAAAGTAATAACAAATTGTCTTTCAAACCCTTTGGCACAGAAATCATCTGGTTTGCATAGCCTCAGCTGGAATTTTTTGCTCCTGTTTAGTTAGGTCTGTATTTTTCAAAG
Source organism: Acanthisitta chloris (assembly GCF_000695815.1). NCBI lineage: Eukaryota > Metazoa > Chordata > Aves > Passeriformes > Acanthisittidae > Acanthisitta > Acanthisitta chloris. The sequence goes on from NW_008676341.1 coordinate 52,615, forward strand.
GACTGTTACACGTAACTTTTTTTCTTTTGCTTGCCTTTACGCAGCAAATAAGTTTAAGCCCCAAAATTCAAGACTATCTCCTGAGACAAGGGCAGTTAGCTATGAAATGGAGGAGAAAACCCCAAGTGTAACAGAATGGTCTCTTTGCCTGACATGTCTCCTCCGATTTTCATAAGGGCTTTGCATAGCTATCTGTACACAGCTGTTTAAAAAGCAAGACTGTAAACAATCCTCGGATGTCTCAGAGGCTGGAATACAATTTCATCCCTTCTCTTCCCAAATGTGTTATATATATACATGTGTGTGCTTAAATATATATACATACATATACATAGATCAATAGGTATATATATCTATGGAGAGAAAGGGGGAGAGAGAAAAGGGGAAAGGCATGTCCATTAATGGACATTAATATAGACCATGGACTTGAAATTACAGAATCACAGCATGGGTTGGAGGGGAACACTGGTGGGGAAATCTGGGTCCAACCTCCCTGTTCAAGCAGAATCATCCTAAAGCACATGGCACAGGATTGAGTCCAGAGAGTTCATGAATAACTCCAGTGAGGGAGACTCCACAACCTCTCTGAGCAGCCTCTTGGTGGTGACCCACACTGTAAAGAAGTTCTTCCTCATGTTCAGGTGGAAATTCCTGTGCATCAGTTTCTGCCCATTGCTTCTTGTCCTACTGCTCAGCACCATCTGAGAAGAGCCTAGCTCCATCCTGCTGTCACCCTCCCTTCCCATACTTGTATACATTGATGAGGTTCCCTCTCAGTTGTCTCTTCTCCATGCTAAACAGGCACAAATCCCTTAGCCTTTCCCTGCAAGAGAGATGTTCCATTCCTCTAATCATCTTTATAGCCCTCTGCAGGACCTGCTCCAGGAGCTCCATGCCCCGAACTGGACAAGGCACTGCAGAATAAAGCAAAAAAACCATGCAACCAAAGCCCAAGCTTAAGGAAAAATTCTGAATTTTTCATAGAACTGGACAAAGCACTGCAGAATAAAGCAAAAAAACCACGCAAGCAAAGCCTAGGCTTAAGGAAAAATTCTGAATTTTTCATAAAACTGTCAGCTGTTTGGATCATATGCGTTCAGAGATTTCTGGCTAATTAACTAATAAATGCACAGAACTACTGACAGCTATTTGAAAATGTTATGAAGAAGTTCCAGACAATTCAGAGATTTCTGGCTAATTAGCTAATAAATGCACAGTACTACTGACAGCTATCTGAAAATGTTATGAAGAAGTTCCAGACATGGTATCAATCTTCCAGAATTGGACCCTGGTAATTACTGCTTTGTAAGTCTGATTTCCAACCCTTCTACAAAACAGTATGAGTTTCAAGAAAAAAACAATATAGAAACACAAATAAACCCTTAACCATAATGAGTTTCAAGAAAAAAAAACAACATAGAAACACAAATAAACCCTTAACCATGTAGAAGGTATCAGATCTATGAGTAACAAGCTCTCTGAGCTTGTAAGAAAAAAAATCATAGCAGTCAAACTTGATTGCTTTTAGCGAGAAGTTAGTGGATGAAATTAAAAACCAGGAACAGAACAGAAAACATACCTGGATTACACTAAAACACTGGCTATGACATCACAGTCACTAAAGTAATTTTGAACTTAAAAAGTGACAGCTAGAGCAGAAAGAGGCAATGAGGCCACTGAATATAATGATAGTGGAGCAGAAAGTTTGTGAGATACACCTAAAATAGCACAGGAATCAACAACATGCTGAGTCTCACCAGCCTCCCTAGTAGTGACTTGATGAAAGGAGGTGAGCAGCATGTAGAAGATATTTGTGGCAAGTGATGCTGCAAGCACCTGTGGAGTAAAAATTCTAGCAGAAAGGTATGCTCAGCAGCTATGTAGCCTGACAGCAAATAATTGACCTATGTCCATGCTATAAAAATACAAGTCAATATGCTGTCGTGGCATGGGCAAACATGGCATCACACTGGGAATGATAACACCTGAGCATTAATCTTAGCTCTGCTGCAGATTTCAGGTATGTTGGTGGGTAAGGCCCCTTAACATTTTAGAATCTCACCTTTGTTTCCAGCTGTTGGCCATTTAATGACAGCTCTAAATCCTTCAAGATTTCTATTCAGCACTTGTACCTCACCCAGCACATCAGGACACAATCCAGACCACAGCCTCTGTCAACTCTTGTCCATACAAAAGCATGGCACCCATGAAAATGGTCAAAATTTCCTTACAACTGGTCTACCAAGGCAATGAATTATTGTATGATTGAACATGACACCATATGTTCCATGAATTAGTACCCAAAGTTTCCCTTGTGAAGCAGCATTTCTTCACCATTCATTCAAATAAAAAATGGGAAATAGAGACAGAAAGATGCATTTTCGTGTTTCCCATGAATTTGCAAGTGTTCTCCAAGAAACAGGTAAAATTCCAAGGGGGATGGGATATTTATGCAAAAAATAAATGAATTATGTTACCCAGGTTTAGAATGCTAATGCTAACAGAAAATGTGGAGAGGATATGAAATTCATGCATTAAGGATTGTTCCATTTTCTTTTACTGAAAGCTGAATTAGCTTACATTTCACACAGGGTAAGAGCTCAGTTTTTCAAGAGCTGGGGATTCATTGATATTTCAAGATGTGTTACTGTATGGTAACATGCTCACCTTGCCTTGACTCTCCACCAGAGGATCAGTCTACCTTGCTTCTTGTGTAGTCTTCCTCCCTGAACCATCTTTGCATCCATCACAGCCAACAACAGATTCAAGGCTCAGAGAGTCTCTGAGTTCAGCCTTTGTACTCCAAACAGACTCTTATCCAATAATCTCCATGAAATCATAATGAAGCAGAGACCCTTGGAAATACATGCACAAGTAAACAGTAGGATGCCATTAAAAAATAGCTTTTACAGACTAACATGAACTCCTTGAGCCCAAAGCAGAATAAATACAGACAGTATGTCTATTAGCTGCAAATGAATAAAACATTATTTATAAAATGGGTAATTTAGATCTGATTAATGTTTATAAATGTGTTTACATAAGAATCGGATATTAACCTATAGCTTTAAAGGGTTTAATTAGCCTTGGAATATTGTCTCAGTGTACAATGAAAAATAACTAATTCACAAAGGAAATGCAAAGAAAATCTGCAAGCACAAATGAGGTCAATTAATTAAGCAATTTGCATAAATTTGAATGGTTATTTTCAGGGCATTTTTGACATTTTGCACTTCCTGTTCCCATCACACCAGCAAAAATACTCTTCTGTCACCCTATTTATATGAACCATCAATCATCTCATGGGATCACAGAATACCAGCACACACTGCAGTGTAACAGCTTCTCCACACAAGCTTTCTGAACCGTGCAGAATCTAAGCATCCTGTTTCCAGCTGTACTATCTTATCACCAGCAGATGCATTTACAGGCTGTTATAGCTTCATTCTTACCTCCAAATGGAGAGAAGAATATGAAATATGACTTCATCTCAATTACATTTTTACATCCTGAGTACCAAACAGATGGTAACAATTACAGATGGGAGCATATTTCTCACAAGAAGAAGCCAAATGCTGCATAACTCACCAATTGAAATCTGGAACAAGTAATTTAATGCATTTAGTCTATCCAGATCTAAATTGGTGAAAAAGGGTAGAGGAATTTGGCCTAACAGTTACTCCTATGGTTACTCTGGGAATACTACAGCAGCAACCTCCTCTTAATACATGTCTGTCCACACAGGCCCTTTGATTTCTTTCTATTATCCCTATAAGAACCAATACAAATTTACAAACTCAGACGTAACAGGAAATTGATTTGCTTCAGAATGGAGATTCTTCTGTGACAATTCCTATATATACTTTCTACTCAGAGTAGTTTCTAGCAGGAGTAAGAGGCTGTAGCACAGTCTGTTTTGCTGTCTGCTGGCTGAGCTGTGTTGACCCACCACACCAAAATCATGATTCAAGAGTTGCTGGTGAGCTGAGTGCTGCTTTTCAGCACTACTGAAATGTCTGTCCATTAGTGTGTGATCAGCTCGAGATAAGCCAAAGCTAAAATGGCCAAGACAACCTCCTCTCTCCCCTGGCTTACAGCTCCACAACCTCTCTTACATGTATATTCCTCTGGCTCATGTCTGCTTTGATAAGAGTAATGTGGGAACTTCATCCAAGGCAGACAAATAAACTTACTGCCTTTATTAATATCTTATTATTATTTTAAAATTTCTATTTTGCTATAATGTAATATTGCACCTACTCTGACATGCATTTTATTATGTATTTTGCAGTACATTTCATGGACCTCACTACTGAGATCAGTGGTTAATTTACTGAGTCCTTCTATTTTGTCTCCACCTGTTTAATATAGTCACAAGTGAATTTTTCAATGGTATATTGATTTATATAACAGTTCCTAGACTAAAACTTCAGCTGGTGCAAGTAAGCATTTGCTTAACTGAAGTCAATGAAATAAAACCTCTTGACACCAGTTGAGAGCTAAACTTTTATATATATGTCAAATGTTAGCATGGAACTGAAAATACAAACCAAATATAAGTAAGAGAAATACTAAGGTAACCAGTAAGAAATATTTTTATTTGATTAACTCTGTATCACTTGGAGATAACTGAGATTTTTAAAAAGATCCATTTCAAAATTTATGTTAATGTGAAAGTCTTAAAACATGCACTGAAATCTGTAAAACTTTCAGGGGCTGAAAGACTGCATTTGAATTGCTTCATGATGTTTGATTTGAATTTGATTCGTTTTAATGACTACAGCTCTTTGTAGATCAACATATATTTCAAAATAAAACCAACTTTAACTCCAATAAGATCAAAAGTGTTTATTTAGAAAATGTCAGTTTCATGCATTTCAACATTTGTCCCCTTGCTTTTTTTGGCAGACTAACCCTTTTGCTACTAGCATTTATGACTGAATCACTCCAGATACAGTTCCATTTCTCTTACTTGCTGCTTCTCTTCTGCTACATATAATTGCAAACATTCTTGCAAACAACCCAGCAAGGAAGCTTTCTTTCACTTAATGCCCTGACAGCACATTTTGCCTTCTCTATGCTGCTAACTACCACTAAGTCATTAAGTCTCCCAGGTATATTATTTTAATTGTTAGAAAATAAAAGCAGCAGCAGTTACTTTCCCAACTTCCACACGCCGCTGGTTTCTCGATAGAGACTGCTTGTTCAGCACCCACCGTGTTTCCATCTGTCTCAGGCTCAGCCTAATCATGTAGAAAGCAGAACTTTCAAGGAGCTGAAAAGAAAAGATATATTAAGAAAAGAGGACGTGATTAAGACAACCAACAGCTGGTAAAATGCTAGAGAAGATCTACAAGATAGTAACACGCATTTTTCCCATATATTGTTTGCTCCTCCTCAGATTGAGGGCTGAGTGTATTTTGGTTTAAACCACCCAGCAAAACCTATTTTATGACTCCATAGATAGCTGAAATCAGAATTTCCTCCTCTTAACAACTTCATCATCAAGCAGAAATCCTTCTGACCCAGATGGAATTGCTAGTCATAAACATGAAAAAAAGAACACCCTTGCAGTACTCTCATCAATTTGGCAGAGAAACCCTGCACCAGGGGTGCAATTGTCTTGTTGAACCCAGGATTTACTCACATTGTGGTAGTGCTTGAAGTGCTAACTCTTATTACTGTATGGGTGCTTTTACTATGTTTCCAACCCCTTCCATGAGAAACTTGGCAGCTTTTATTACATTCCTGATGTGGGAACAACAACAAAAATAATAAAAATCCAAAATATTTTACAAGATGGTAATAGCATGGCCTTCTCAGCTGCAATTCAATGTACTTTCTTATTTGAGACGTTTAATAGCTGCAATATTTGTTACAAAGTTTACAACCCTCTGGGACTTTCTCCTTGACTCCTGGGAGGAAACAAAGTTGAAAGGGATGCTTGGTGAGCTAAAATTCAACTCCATGGAGAGAAATGAAGAGCCCAAGCTTGCCTGTTCAGGATGAAGGCAACACGTTTATCAGCTGCACTGTTTGCAGCAAAAATTACTGGCATCCTATGCTAGAAGATTAAGATTTAAAGGACATATGGGCTTTCTGGAGGAACTAGCCAAGAAGGAGAATTTAAAATTGTCTAGGCTATCTGCCTTTATCTTTGCCCATTCTTATGCCCTTAAAGCTCAAGCTAGTCATTTATTGAAGCTTAGAGGATCAATATGCCACAGAATCTTGCAGTACATGAGCTGCATGATGGCACAAGTGGCTTAAACAGCAAGCAGATCCCTCTTATGAAAGTGATTGCAGTCTCTGTGTTGTGCTGTCACAGAAAGTATGGACCTTGTTCCCCCAGACATATAGAATCATAGAATCACCTCCATGGTACTCACTCTCCTTCCATATTCTCTCCTGTCCCAGAATAACTGGAATCAACACTAAGTTGGTATTTTTCAGAAATAGGTACCATGCTTGCAGAGCATGATTCTTGCTCCTGGGCATCCAACAGTGGTTCCATGCCCTGGCTATGCATGTTATAAACAGGTCTATTAGCAAAGGTGCAAACTGCTGCACCTGTTCATGTTGGAAAATACAACAGAATGTTGCTAAACATTGGTGGAAGGGGCAGACATAGTTCCAGGCAAGGATATAGAGATTTGTATAGAATTTGGCAAAACTGATTTTGGCCTGTAAAGGGTTTAAATGCACATACTGCCAAGTTTTCCTTCAGATTCTCTGCAGACTCTCCAGCTATGTCTTAACTGATAAATCAGAGACAGGGCAGAATTCTGAGCACTGTCCTGAGATTGTCACTACAGATTAACAACTAACATAGTTCCTGGAATGGGTTTTGCTCCAGGCAAAGCTCAGGTATGTTTTGGGATTTGTCGCAATGGGCTATATGGATGAGGGTACACTGTTTTGAAGGGGTAGAGAACTAACTGCATGAATGTGAACTGAGTGATGTCACTTGCCTTCAGAGCAAGAAAGCAAGCCCTTTTCTATGCTGTCTTCTCTTTTGACAGAGATATCCTCAGTGCTGTGAGGAAAATATAGCTTGGGATTTTATTGGTTGCTTGAGAGTGTCAGAGGGTTGTGCAGGGCCAGGGCACAGAAACCTGATATCACTCCACCCATTCTGGAACTTGGGAAGGTTCATGCAATGAACCATGCCCAAAACTGGAACTATATTTTGTTTTATTGAGTTGATTCAATCGAAAAGAATACTCAGAAGATGATCAATATTTTTTTGGAAATTGGAGAATCAGATGGTCTCAGAAGTCTGATGGCACTGGTGAGACATTTATTTAGCCATAAAAACTCAGCAGAACCTCAGCTGCTGTAAATTTGTTCCATTGCTACAAAAAAAAAAAAGCATATCCAAGGGCAATGAACCAAGATATGCAGTGAGGCTGTTACATGACAAGTGACAGGGATTATTCCTGGCCTTTCCCCATAAAAAGTGAGATGGGATTTGGGGAAACCATGAAGCCTTCTAAACCCAGGAATGAGCACACAAGAAAAGGCAAACAAGGAGCCCTGAGTCAAACACAGATGATGAAAACTGGAGAGGGCAGCAGCATAAAAAAGAAATACAGAGTTTGCCAGTAATCCTGCCTAACTCCACCAGATTGCTTCTAGTAGAGTCATGGCTCAAAAGAAATCAAAGATGACTACATTTACTGAAGACTTGATCCAGGTCCTTTCTCTCATAAAGCTTCATGCAGAGCTGAGAGAAACTGATCAAATCTTCTATAAAAAATAAGATAGACTCTCTTGCCTTTGTGCTAAAATTCTTTGATAAAAGGAACACCTCCGGGGTGTTTCAATACTTTAACCCAAACAGTGGCTAAGCATGAAATGGATGTTATTGGACTAAGAGCTTCTGGATGACTGTTCAGAGGTAATGGAATAACATAAAAATGCATTGAGAATGAAAAAAAAATTTGCTGACATAAGTGAGTTTAGGGTGAATTATGACTGAATTTTTGGGTTTTCAGCAGGTCTAGAGAGTTTCATAAAGGTCTTCTATATGAAGGTGTGAGTGTTGTCATCTGTTTGTAATGTAAATTAGATAAATAAGTATTGAGAGGAGAAGAAAGATGCATTTCTTAATTAGAAATTTATAGAAGTTTTTCCCACAATGAAAAGAGGTTTTTTTACCCAAGAGGTATTTGTAATAGTGCAGGGACACAGTGCTATCTTGTATATGATTTTGTAACAAAGGAGGTTTAATCACAAGTTAGTACATCAGATGACCTCTAAAATATGAAAACAATCACTCTTCACTAACATTTTCTAAGTCTCAGCTCTGGCAGACAGACTCATCAGCCTCAGGTGCTACTCCAGCCATCTCCCCATGCTTTAATCATTTCAGTCTCTGCTTGAATTGTAAGCCTGAGAGCACCTGAATGCCTCCTGGCTGGTGGCAGCCAGACTGACTTCGTGAAGTCTGGAGAAAGACAAGAAGCTGGTTAAGCTTGTGAGCTCAAATTAAATGGCTGACAGTGAAACCTGCTAACATTGCTCCTTAGGAAAGCATGGGAGGTTTTTTAGATGGTAGCTAGACCTGACAGCTTCTTACAGATTTGCTACTTGTCCTTGGAAAGTAGAAAAAACAACCACAAAAACAAACCCCAAAACAATACCCTTTCCAAGCAGTGCTCAGTTTGATACTGGCTTTTATTGTTTACTAAAGACTCTTTAAAAACTCTTCATGAGGGACTCTATTAAATGTCTTTGGGTAATACTGTCTGAACACTGTAATTTCCAGAGGTATTTGGCCATTAACAAACACATTTGATGAATTAAATTTGCTGTGGAACAAGAGGGAACATTTTGACTCTGAGATTTCCTGAGCCAGAGAGGGAGGTTTTGTTTTTAAAAGCTTTGATGAGCTCTTCTTCCCTTCCTTAATTTTTTGATTTATTTTTTGCTATTGGCTTCTGCAGCAGCAACTTTAACAGATGATCTACTTGCAATAGTAACTGCAATGAACTATCATTTCCTCTTTATCTTCTCCAGGCCAGTTATGACCATACAGAAATAAAAACCTCCTCTGTTCGAGCATCTCTTTGTAAAACTGTTCTGCTCCTTTTTTGTTAGAACCTGCAGCTGGCTGTTTTCAGAGAAATTATACCAGGCTACAAGGTTCTATCATCTGAGCAAAGACTCTTAACTCTAGCTATACCAATGCTGAGATGCAAATACTGATGGCTGGCCAGGCCAGTTATGACCATACAGAAATAAAAACCTCCTCTGTTCGAGCATCTCTTTGTAAAACTGTTCTGCTCCTTTTTTGTTAGAACCTGCAGCTGGCTGTTTTCAGAGAAATTATACCAGGCTACAAGGTTCTATCATCTGAGCAAAGACTCTTAACTCTAGCTATACCAATGCTGAGATGCAAATACTGATGGCTGGAAAGGAAAGTTTACCAGGCTACAAGGTCCTATCATCTGAGCAAAGTCTCTTAACTCTAGCTATACCAGTGCTGAGATGCAAATACTGATGGCTGGAAAGCATTATCATGCTGGTTATGGCATCACTCCCTGTAGCAAAGGAGGAAATGTCAGACTGTCCCTTTGCTGTAGATTCCCTGTGTGGAAGTTATGTTGTGATCTGCTACTGCAAGGACCTCACAGAAGAGTTATCAATAGCCATTTGAAGACCCAGGGTCATGTTCTCCACTAATATAAATCAACACTCTGGCACCGAAATTTAAACCAGATGAGTTTCTGTTTCACTTCACACCATGCAGCAAATTTGCAGTTTAAGAAATCTCCCCTGAAGTTAATTGAAGTCATCCCCCCTGCAGCTTTGGTTTGTCATTCACTACTTAATGTTGCTTTTTGGGGTATATCCCACAAGGGAAGACCACAGGTCACTGCCTGGCTGAAGTTAAAGGTCATTCTGCTTTCTTCAGTGTTGTGGGTTTTTTTGTTGGGATTCCTCTGCTGGATTTTTCTGCTATTTAATATTAATAGTTTAAGTGCAGCATAACCTGCTGAAGTGCTTAGCTAGAAAACTGCTGATGACTCTCCATGGTTTCTTTATTAACTTTCAGGTCAACTGGCCAGCCAGGTGATTATCTGAGCTAGGATATAAATCCTAGCTGATATCCCTAAATGCAACGTGTTTTCTAGCACTAATTAAACATTGTCTTTACAAGAGATTAATGTACACAGACTCACTTTAAGATCTGCTTCCACAGATGAATATTTTAAGGGTTCCTCATCAGATCCCTGAAAAGTTTCCGATGAACCCAAGTAGGAGCTGAAGCCATGAACCATGTCTGTACATAGTTCAGAGTTCCTTTTTTTCCTAGTTCAACACTGCAGAAAATCTCACCAGATTTCTAAGCAAAGTGCAAGAAACAGACTGAAAATAAGAATGTCAAAGTCACTACTTGCATCAGCCTTCCCTGACACCTGAGGATGTTGAAGCCTCATAAATAAAAGAAGGGTAACATTTTCAGTATTCCAGTTTAATGGGGATATATTTCACGAGGCACACATTTAAAAGCTTGTTCCTCCTTTGTAAACAAAACTAGTCTTCATTTCAGTATGTTTCATTTTCCTCTCCCAATGAAAGATTTCATGATTTTTCCCTAACATTCATTCTGATGAAGGTATTAAAGGTAAAAGTGAAGGAGAAACAAAAGAGGAAGGAGAAAAAGAAAGATGACGTGAGCAAGGTGATACGTACACATAATTTTATTTAGTTGAATCTGGAAAAATGGCAGCACCCATGTACTAAAGCCACAGGAGATTTATCCAGGTTGCCTGCCATGATAACCTGCAACACAACACCTATCAACTGCACTACAGCTACTTACAAAGCTGTATTGCACATCTGCAGCACTTTTTTATTCAATGGTGCCCAAGCAGCACTGCATATCCATAGCACTTTCTCCTTTTCTGTATTACATTTTCAGTTTGGTGTGGAAATATTTATGTGGTGAACCTCAAATAAAAAATATCTTAGGGATACTCTTTATAAGATGAAGACTGCACAGAAACTTGAGATTCATTTTCTCTGCTGTTTGTGACATATTTTTTAATCAGCGTTTCCAGACAGTTATACATTCTATTTTAATTACAGAAATCTTCAAAACATTCCCAAAGCTTATTAGGTTTCCTTCTTCCATTCACAACTTTAATGTATTTCAGAGCCACTTTGACATTCCCTTTGGTGTGTTTGACAGAAGACTGATATTGTAGTGGTGTTTTTTTCATCCTACTCATCTCATGATTAAAAATAGCATAATATTAACTAACTTAGATGGGGTATGTTTTTATCCCAATAAAATAAATCTTTTACCATGGATGGGCAAACATGTTTGACTAATAAAAAAAATAAAAAATAATCGATACAGCAGTCAGATAACCTCTTTAGCATTCATTGGAAACAAACTCGAATTCTGAAGCCTTCAGGCTGTTTACAAAAAAATGGGAAAAGATCATGTAAAAGTAATTTTAAGTAGCCTTCTTTTAAAACCCTTATTTTTTTCAAACCTATACTTACCTGCTTGCATTATACAAGACCAGTAATGAGGGGTTATTTCTAACAAATCCAGCAAGGGGTAGCCAACAGGGGTTTAATCCATAGATAAAATCCAAATCCATTGAGCAAAGTTCATATAGAAGGTAATAAAATTTTTTTTTTCCTAAACTTAATGCTATATATCAGAGAGAAAATTTTTTTTGAATTCAGATCTCCTTTGTGTCTGAAACAGAAATAGTAGAATTCAGGTTGAGCATAGGTTTAGAGTCTTAATCGGATCAACAAACTGACGCAAATATGATTGGGACTTAATCACAAAGAAATATTCTTGAGGATGTTAGAGTGACACACAGAGAAAAAGGGTTTTTATCAGAATTTCTAACCACAGGCAAAAATAAACATAAAATGTGAGCTCTTTGCAAGCAAAAATTTTCTTGTTAAATATCTGAAGGATGTAATCGGGTGATGTGTGCTTTTGTGGGAGAACTAATGTATGTATATTTATCTTTTTTTAATCAATAGCCAATATGGAAAGGCATTAAAATAAAATTACAGACTTAGATTCCAGCCCTTTCCTGACTCATAAATAAAGGGTTGCTACATAGTAAAAGTAAGGCTTTAAAATTCACCTGGAAGGAAAAATGCCTCTTTACTCTTCCATATAATATGTTAAGAATCTTAATTTTATCCCAGAGAGGAAGGGGCATTTCATAAAATCTGAAAAAAACTCAGTCATGCACGAGGAAAATCAGCTCCTATGCACCTCCACCAATAACTTACAACATTAGATCACAGACCCCAGGGAATAATTTCATAAGCTGGTAGAAGTAAAGAGCTGTTAGTCTCTAGTGAGCCAGCCAGTGAAGTGGGACATTACCCAAGCTTTGCCAATGTGTATATCATAACAATTTCCCTCCATTTTTTTATTCTCTGATTTGGAAGCACCAGAAAACTGAGGCTGGGGGGAGGGTATTCTAATGAGATTTTTTACTGCAAAGTAGAGTTGGAAAGTGTGCAATTAACAGTGTTCATTTGTCTGTTTTTTTTTTCTGAGAGATTGGAGTCAGGGGAGGGAGGGAAGAAACCACAAGAAAAACAAAAAACAATAAACACATGCAAATCAAAATCCAAATGATATCCTAAAGTACATTTAAATCACTGGAAAAGCCAAGACTATTCAAACTCCATATAAAGTCTGCATACTAGACATGGTCACTAAACATTTTTTTCCATTAACAGCAAACATTCAATGTTCTGTTATAGGAGTTTAAGATCATCCCTAAAATTGGGTCACGTGGTATTTATGATCAAGCTTCATTAGTTCTGAATTAAGACCTAAGTAACTTAGACATTCTGTGGTTATATTTTGATTAAGCTAATTATCCCCCCTCAGTAACAGAAATAATACAAGTCTACCATTTTTTATTTACCAAATCAATGACAGTATTCTGTCTCTTGGCACTTGAAACTGTCCAGTAATAAAAGTATCAAATAAGAGCTCACACTTGATAATTGCTTTCTGTGGTTTATATATAAAATATAAGACCAACAGAATGCCATTTTATCTGAGAATGAAAAAAAGTAATAAAAATGACTTTCCATTGATTACCCTCTTGCCCCCCAAAATAATTGAATAAGTATATCACAGCTTTGTTGTCAATTTGAGTCTAGAGAAGTTTCTTACTTCTAATGCTATTAATTAAATGTAAAAGGTATTATATACATCTCTATATATTGGAAGGCTGCAATGAAGTCTGCCTGGAGCCTCCTTTTCTTCAGGTTGAGCAATGTCAGCTCTGCAAAACTGTCTTCACAGGAGAGGTGTTCCAACTGTTTCTGGTTTTGTGGCTCTCCACTGGACCTACTCTAGTAGATCCATGTTTTTCTTGAGCTGCATGCAGTACTCCAAGTAGGGGTTTCATGAGAAGGAGAGAATAACTTTCCTTGACTTACTGGTCACATTTCTTTGGATGCAACCCAGGATACAATAGTGTTTTGGGGCTGGAAACAAACCTTTCCAGTCCATGTCCAATTTTTTTTCTACCAATATCCTCAAGTCCTTCTCTGTAGGGTTGCTCTCAGCCCATTCATTACTGGACATTCACTGACACTAGGGATTGCCTCAACCCAGGTGCAGCACCATGCATTTGGCTCTTAAACTTCATGGGTTCACCTCTGCATACTCTTCAAGCCTCCCAAGGTCCTTCTGGATGGCATCCCTTACCTCAAGCAAATCAACTACACCACCCAGCTTGGTGCAATCTGCACACTTGTTGAAGTTGCACTCAATCTCACTATGTCATTGATGATGATGTTAAATAGTTTTGGTCCCAATATGGACCCCTGAGGGATGCCACTTGTTACTGATCTCAGTTTGGACATTGAGCTTCTGACTGGTGCACTTTGGATGTAGCCATCTAACCAATTCCTTATCCATCTAGGCGTCCATCCTTCAAACCTGACCTTGTTGAGGCCATGTTGGCTGTCTCTAATCACCTCCCAGTCTTCCATATGTTTCAGGATGTCTTCCAGAAGTATCTTACCAGACACAGAGATAAAGCTTGCTGGTCAGTAGTTCCCAGGGTCCTGTTTTGGACTCTGTTTGAAAGTGGGCATCATGTTTCCCTTTTTCCAGTCAATGAGACTTCACCTGACTGCCATGACTTGAAATATGATGGAGTGTGGCATAGCAACTGCAACTGCTAGTTTTCTAGGTACCCTTTGATGCATCTCATCAGGTCCCACATCTCCAGAGAGTATTTAAACTACAGTCTATATGTTTTGATTTACCCCTGTCAAAAGGGAAAATTCAAAAGGGCCCCTTGTCCCAAAGAGACAGAAAAGCATTTCCTTTTAATAACTAAATATTACACAAGGAAGGTAAAACACATTTCATATATTGCATTTGTCAGGTTGTTTATCACAGCACGAGTAAATCAATGTTGCAGTCATTCAATTAATGAGATAGTGAAATTATCAAATGTTATGATTGTCATCAAATATATCAAATTAATCACAAGAATCAGATTCTACAGCTATGAAACCTCTTAACTATATCAATCAGTACCTAATGCTGATAAAAGGAGGAATTAAAGGAATAGAGTTATAGATTTGAAAATCAATAGGACTCATCAGATTTTATGATACTAAATAAAAGTTAATCAAGTCAAACTCAATATCTCATTTTTGAGAAAAAGGTCATCTCATTTTACTAGAGCAAGACTTAAGTAAGCCTTTCCCAAAGCTGTTCCGTCTCTGTGTGTCTCTAGTCTTTTCTAGTTTTGAATGCAGTGCAGCAAGAAGATATATGATGTGTTGAAAGGAGTGAATGCCTGAAAAATATATATTCTTTAATTTCCAAGTAAAATGCCAGCTGGCAAAAGTCTTAAATATTTCTTTTTATTTGTTCCTTTGTTTTCTAAAATCCAGGACCAGGGAAGAAGAGTTGCTTAGAAAAACATTGAGCAACTATAACAGCTTTATGACTTAAATCTAAAACAGGCACAGGAAATTTCCAGTATTACACAGAAGGCAATGAAATTATATGTACACAGGATTGTAAGGAATTTGTATCCAATATATCCCTTCTGAGCTGTATGTTTCTGTATTCTGTAAGAGCTAATGATATGTTTAAAGTCACTACTATGCACATTCATAAACAAATGTATGCAAGTTTTTCTTTCCAGTCCATTACTTTCAGTTCTAATTTTTTTTCACCTTGAAGCTCTCTCCTCACAATGAATGGAAAATATATTTTCTGCATGGAACTGTAGAGATTCAAGGTGTTGTCTATCCACAAGTATGTTGAGCAGAGGAGTCATAAAGAGTTGTTGAGCAAAGCAGTGCAGTACTGAATAACAAAGCTAATTGCAGAAGACCCTGGAGATTGTTCACTTCACAAAACCAAGAAACTATATACATCTAAAATGGAAAAGAAATCAATTATATATCAAGTAAACAATGTCTTCAACTGTATACATCTAAAATGGAAAAGAAATCAGACATATATCAAGTAAACAATGTCTTCAACTGCTCAGACTATGGGAGGCAACTCTGACATGTCACCCCTCTAAGAACAAATGTCTGGAAGAAAAAGGATTTTTTTTCGCTGATTAAAAAAATATTTCTAAAATTAACTCCATAAAACATTCAGTCTTGGACATACTGCATAGGAAATACAGATGTATTGACCTTCCCAGTGGAAAATAAAGTAAACAAAGTAGAATAAATAATAAAATTAAATAAAACAGTAAAGAAAAATCACCTGCAAAACCTGAATTTTCATGAGAATATTTTAATTCTTGATTAATGTTTTTTATTAGCACTTCACATTTTAAAATTATGACACTTATATTCTGGTTTTCAAAAGAAATTAGAGCCAAGTAAAGGGGAGATCAGCTAAACAGCTGAGAAGTCTGTACTGACCAGCCAAGATTCTTAAACCCAAAGCTTGATTTATTTTGTTGGCAGGACTAGGCAGTCCAGATTAAAGCAAAGAATAACCTCTACAACTGTTTGCCATACAAAACTTGAGGACCAGTTCAGTTGCCTGAAAAAGAAAAGAAGTATCCAGTCCTGATTAAGAGGGTCAAGAACATCCAAAAAAATCACAAAGCAATTGGGCATAACACAAAAACTGACAGAGACCTGCACCTTTTTTTCTGTAAATAGAATAGAATAGAATAGAATAG
>NW_008676342.1:0-10537 GCF_000695815.1 Acanthisitta chloris
CCAATCCCTAAAATTCTATAATTCTATATCTATCCACATAACATAGTCATATTATATTCTTTAATATATTTTATCGCTAGTTGACCCCCCATCAATAATGATCATATTGTAGTATCTTTCCTTCCCAAATAAACCCACCCAACTTCAATAAACACAAACTGCTGTGGCAGAACACTGACATGTTCCAAATACTGATGTTTACAGTAGGTTTTTTAAAAGGAAATATGCACACAATGAACTTTATTTTCAGAACCTCACACTCACTAACACTGCCATGAATAAAACCCTGAGCCTTCCATACTCACTGCCAGCCACCAGTCAGGGAGAGCTCATTAAAACTGTTTCAGACAATGGTCACTGGCAGCAAAATCTTTAAGGAAGCATCACAGTTCTCCAATTTGTATCTGCACTATTAAAGACATTCAAATAAAAACCTCAGGAATTTCAATCTCTTTGGGAAAGCACATCTGAGAGCTTGTTTCATCTCCTATATAGTTAAAGAAGGTCTTTTAGGCACATACTTGGTGAAATAAAAATATGCACAAGTTCTGGAAATTGCTTTTGCTCCATTACACAAAGCCATGATTAATTCTGAAGGATACTCTTCCTCTGCTTTTGAGGAATATCTGTATCTGCCAGCACATGATAAAGATATTATGAGTCTGGATTATTTGCACAATTCAATACTGACTAGATGGCCAGCACTAAAACTGCAATTAATGAGGGAGATGAATGTTTTGTCCTCTGTGCTGGTCTGGGCTGAAGTGGAGTTAAATTTCTTCCCAGTGGCTAGTATGGGGCTATGTTTAGGATTTGTGCAGAACACAGGGTTGATAATGCAGAGATGCTTTTGTTATTGCTGAGCAGAGCTCACACAGAGCCAAGGCCTTTGCTGCTTCCCATACTGCCACACTGGCAAGGGAGTGGGAGGTGCATGGGAGACTGGGAGGAGACACAGCTGGGACAGGTGACCCAAACTGACCAAAGGGATATTCCATACCATAGCACATCATGCTCAGTATATAAAGTGGGAGGAAGAAGCAGGAAGGGGGACACGTTTGGAGTGATGGAGTTTGTCCCCCCATGGAACCGTTCCGTGTGATGGTCCCTGCTCTCCTGGAGATGCTGAACACCTCCTGCTCATGGGAAGCAGTGAATTAATTCCTTGTTTTGCTTTGCTTGTGTGTGCAGCTTTTGCTTTCCCTATTGAACTGTCTTTATCTCAACCCATGAGTTTTTCTAGCTTTTACCCTTCTGATTCTCTCCCCCATCCTGCTGGTGGGGGAGTGTGTGAGTGGCTGCGTGGGGCTTGGTTGTTAGTGGGGATTAAAACACAACATCCTCCAAAAAAGTATAACTTTTACCTTATAGAGACAACACACACAAGCCTAAAACATGCCTACAATTCCTATTTGAAGCAAAATTTCGGTATTTCCCCATTACCAGCTATGCTGCAACAGCATTAGCTGCCTAAGCATTTAGCTTAATTCCTGACATTATTCCTCTGCATTTTACCACCTGCATTTAGGTAAGAGACACTTTTGCAAAGAAAATTATTATTATTTCCTGTTTCTGGACTACATGAATTAGAAGGGGAAAATGAGGTGTCATATCATCCTTGTGATCTATGCAGTAGAAAACTATGGCAACATTCAAAGCTCAGTCACTTACATAGTTTTATAGTAAGTCATAACAGCTCCCATTACAGAAATTGGTAGGGAAATGCACCAAGTAGCACCTGATCTTTTTAATGTAACAATCTAACAGTCACACTGCACTTTGTAGTAAGTAGAGCATAAACAGTTTATCACAGGAAGTCAAAACTCCAGGCTCTATACTACAGTTGTAATTTCACTGGAACATTAATTCAAGTAGCTCATATATGAGATCATTAGGCAAGTACTTCTTAGCTGTTAAGAAATCACATTGTTGGGCAAATTCAGTAATCTACAGAGCTAAGGTTGGCAAGAAGGAGAAGGGAGCTGAACTCTGAGTAAGTGTTTGGCACTATGAGCAAGAAATCTCAGTGCTAAGAGACCTGCAGCAGTACCTTCAGTCAAAGCAAACACCTCCATCCACGTCTCTGTCACACATGACAT
Organism: Acanthisitta chloris; assembly: GCF_000695815.1. Taxonomy (NCBI): domain Eukaryota; kingdom Metazoa; phylum Chordata; class Aves; order Passeriformes; family Acanthisittidae; genus Acanthisitta; species Acanthisitta chloris. Next base: position 2,100 of record NW_008676342.1, read on the forward strand.
CTCTTAGCTTGGGTACCTGAGCCTGTTCACTGAAAACAAAGGATTCCCTTGCACAGGGAAAGCAAGAGGAAAAGTGTTCACAGAACTGGACAAACCACTTTTCCACTACCATTTTTTTTTGCTTTCCTTTCATTGCTGCAGCCATAAAGGGCTCAAAAATTTGGAAGGCAATTGATTAAATGCCATTTTTAGAATATTTCATAGCAACAGTCAAGTCTCATGTGTGTTTCAGCACCCAAGTGCAATAGAAAGGACCACAATTATTTTCATTAGAGATTACAAAATCTGTGAGAGCTCCTAACCAATGCCTGCTTTGATGTCAATTACAAATCAGCTTTCCCAATACCCAGGATTGGAAAGAACAGTTCTGCAAAGGATATCTTTGCTCTTTAAGCTGAGAGAGCAGTGTTTCCAAGAGAGGTTGCCTGAGTGGCAGTTCTGAGATTAGATATAATGCCTTTGAAAAATCTAGGGTGGGTTTTTCAAAAACCATGATTAAGTTCTTATAGTTGGGCTGAATGGTAGGATATCTAGTGAGGCAGTGTTTCCCTCCAGGAGATCACATCCAATTGGCATTCCATGGCCTATGGGCTCTGTGCAACTACTGACAAATATCCAAATCACAAGATACAAACTACATTCCTTAATGTAGTCTCTGCAAATCAAATCAGATCTGACTGAACACAGAGCCTGAAATCCCTGGAGTTGAGGTCTCAAAAGGTGGCAGAGTTACACTGCTAGTGCTGCTGCCTATTCTGTTTCCTGCCCACAGTAACAAGAGGATTTTGGTCTCTTGGGCTGTGAGTCTATCATCTTCCATCAATATTAAATTCATACATAATAAATACAAGTTTTTGGAAACATAATTTTATCTTTGTGAGAATTACTTTATTACCCACAGGAATCGATATGAAACTGCATTAACAATGAGAAGGAAAAGTAAAGCTGCCAATTAAATTCAGCTCTTTTCCTTCTGCAGCACTGAAATCATCTGTCCATCCTGGGAAACTATAAAATGAAAACATTTGATATGTACACAATGAACAGGGAACATTATCACCACAGTGTTCTACTGACCCCGTGTGGTTCTACAGCAGCAAAAACATCTCCTATTGCAGCTTATTTCTGTTACTTGTTTAAAATTATTTCTTTCCTTGGATATTAGATTACCAAACATTTCTATTCAGCAATGACACTACTTTTAGATGGCCATCTCTCTGAAAGCTTAAATATTAGAAGCTTCCATTACAGTGAGAGGGAATATAAGTATTAAATCACTTTGATCTTCTCTTCAGAATTAATCTTCACTTTTTTTAAAATGTTGCCATTGTGTTTATTTTCCAGACTATTATAGGAAACAAAAATATTGAGAGAAACTAATTATGATCACAGATGTGCCAAAAAAGACAATATACTCCATTTGGTTTTGGCCTTGTTTCTAAATAAAAAAGTAGAGTAATAAAAACACTTAAAATAGTTTTCTCTCAAAGTCCAATTAATCTTTGATTTTAATTTAATTAAAACAGGTGTGGAGCTTTTTTTCCCCTTTTGTGTTAGGGTGGAAATGCAGTGAAAAGACTGAGAAAAAACATTATATGGAATTTGCATCCCTCACACCTTTTTATGAGGAAAGCTGATTCATTCATTTCGTTCCCATCTGGAATACTGCACACAGTTCTGGTGCCCTCAATGTAAGAAGGACATGGAACTGCTGGAGCAAGTCCAGAGGAGGCCACAAAGTTGATAAGAAGACTGGAGCATCTCCCCTGTGAAGACAGGCTGAGGGAGTTGGGGCTGTTCAGCCTGGAGAAAAGAAGACTGTGTGGAGACCTCATAGTAGCCTATCAGTATCTCAAGGGGCTACAGGGAAGCCAGAGAGGGATTCAATAGTCTTGGACTTGATTAACTGAAGCATCAAGAACAGTGGTGCAATTTCATTTAATAAACTGCCATACTGTTCCTGGTAAACTCGGCAGAAATTCTGCCTAGAAGTTTCATGAGCAAAAGGTCATGTTCACTCCTGGAGCAACAAGCTGCCTTCCAGACACCTCTCAAAATGTATAAAAGCAAAGTGCTCCAGCAAAACAACCAAAGGAAATAGCTTATCTAGGCAGAATAGTCAAAACACATTTAGCTATCCAACCTGTGTCTGTCAAATATAATAAGCTTGAGGAGATTTTCTTCTCTCCTGATGGATTCATCTCTTTAGCAAATGTAAAAGTGCCTGTGAACAAGACACATTCCTACAGTCATCTGAAAGTCTGCAGTGCATCCTACATGATTGGACAACTGCTACCTGGAATCCAAAACTACAGTCAAAATTCAGTTTTAATATGGAATTGAAGAAGGGAAAGATAGGAGGAGGCAGGAAAAAAGTCTCCTGACAGAACAGGAACTGCTGATTCTTCTATAGATCATTTTTCATTTACATACAACCTATGTGAAGGCCAAACTGACAGACTTTTTATCCAGTTGCTCCAACACACATTAACAGCATCACACAATTTTCAGAGCACAGAGAACCTAAGACAACTAAGGTTGTTAGGGTTTTGTTTGGAGGAGTAATTTTGTTTTTGGTTTGGACTCTTTTAGGGAAAAATTTCCCCATCAGGGTTATAGAAGTAAATTAAGTATTTCCCATCAGGTTTAACAGTAGGCTGTAATTAAGGTATTAAAAATGGAAGCCCTGATTAGCAACTGTAAAGTTACTCTGTCTTTCATGGCGTTTCATAGCACAGACTCTTCCCAAGGTCAGTGGCTCTCAGACTTTCCAAGTTACTGACCAGCATGACAACACTGGGAATTAAAAACAACACACATTCACACCCTGGCACAGCCTAATGGAAACTTTTCAAAACTATGATCAATGCAACCATTTAGAAGACAACTAAAGGAAAAACATTTCAAGACCAAACAATTTCCAAGCAGATATTGTTCCAGCTGACAGCACCCATATACCAAACATTTTACTTCAAAATACCAATCTATAACCAGAAAGAAGAAATCTTATTCTTACAGAATAGACTTCTATAGCTGAAAAGTTATAAAAAATGTGGCCATAGAAAACACTCTCTTACCTTCCTTTTTTAACCATTTCACAATGTTTCCTTCTTCCATGGTAGGAGACAGTGCAGGCATAAGTACTTTAATGCCAGGTGTACCTGCAAAACAAGCACATGGTTACTTAGACTAAATACTTTTTCAGTATGATTATTCTCTCAGTTAACTACTTAACACACAGGAAACTAAAAGTGCCTGAATCTGAAAGGTAGCTGAACAAAAGATTCACTATGATGCTCTTGTTTAATTTAAGCTTATATACAAGCATGTCCTCCAAACAGCACACAGGAACACAAAGCACATCACAAGAAAGAAGAGGAAATTCAAAAATCCCAAATTCCTAGACATGAACTTCTGTGATCTTATCGAAACCCACACACTGCAAGCACTACAACCTCCTTTCTTCTGTCCTCCTTCTCCTCCTCGACCCAGGCTGTGGAATTTCTTCCAGATTAAAGCCAATCTTTCCAACTAATAAAGTACTCCAGATACCAATGATCTAACTTGTTCACTGATAAACCTTTTCAATGTTTATTTATCCTTTTTCCTAGTAAACTATATCTACTGTGCAGAAATTGCCTAACTTCAGGTTTCAATGATTTGACCTTATGTGTCAGTTAAAAAGCTTGAAAGATTTCTCATTACAGTGAGTCCTCTCATGGATATCTACATAGAGACTTGGCAAATTCTTAGCCTTTTCTTTCCTTTGACAAGCCAAATAAAAAGATCTGAAAAGTCCAATGTATTTAAGCAACACAACAGCACAACTTCTCTGGCTCTGCAACACCACGTACCAGCCAGAGAGAGCTGGCAGGTCACTTCAGTTTACCAGTTGGCTGAATTGGCTCAGGACAGCCATGTGCAGAGGCAGCACTGTGTAACAGCAAGCCGAGTGCTGTGTTAGTGGGATTCTTCTGAGGACAGAGCTCATCATACTGCACACTCCCTGGCTTTGGAGCAAATCACATCTCTTGTCATCTGATCCACTACACCAAAGTAGTATTCTGACATGAATCCAAGAGATACTACCTTTCTGAACTTTTAAGAACAGTTATAAGGCCAAAAAATTCTATCTTTCAAGATGCAATTTTCCAGTATCTGACTGATTTTTGAGGCTCTTTCTTGAACTATTACACCTGAAGCTGTATTCAGTTAGAGAACAGAAACAGACACATAGAAAAGTATGTTGTATACAACAGCAAGGTTCAGTTCTGCTTCATATTCCCTTTTCTCTACTACCCAGCGTTAAGGTTCATTATCATTCAGCAGGGAACACCATCACATTTCTCCCTGTTGCTACATTGCTTAGAGTAAGCAGGAACAACTGCCCTGTTTCTTCCAGAAGCTGTGCTAAGGCACATGGAGGACAGGGAGGTGATTCAGGACAGCCAGCACAGCCTCACGAAGGGCAAGTCCTGCCTGACTAAGCTAGTGACCTTCTATGATGGGGTGACTACAGCAGTGGACAAGGGAAGGGCTACAAATGTCATAGCTCTGGACTTCTGTAAGGCCTCTGACATGGTTCCCCACAACATCTTTCTCTCTTAATTGGTATAATAAGGATTTGATGGGTGGACTGTTCCATGGATAAGCAATTGGTTGGATGGTTGCATCCAGGGCACAGCAGTCAATGGCTCAGGGTCCCGATGGACATCGGTGACAAGTAGCTATTAAGAGGTAGTGGTGGATGAAAAGCTGATCATGTGGCAGATTCTGCCTCACCTTCCAGAAGGTAAACCATATCCTGGGACACATAAACAGCAGCAGGTCGAGAGAGTTGATTCTGACTCTCTACTCCAATCTGGTGGGATTCTACCTGGAGTACTGCATCCAGCTCTGGAATCCTCAGGACAGGAAAGACATGGATGTATATGAGCATGTCCAGAGGAAGGCCACAAAAATGATGAGGGATGGAGCATCTCTTCTATGAAGAAATGTCAAGAGTTTTGGGGGTGTTCAGTCTGGAGAAGAGAAGGTTCCAGGGAGACCTTACTGCAGCCTTTCCATACTTAGAGGGGGATTCTAAGAAAGATGGGGACAAACTTTTTTACAATGAGCGTGGCGAAACAGTGGAACAGGTTGCCCAGAGAGGTGGTAGATGCCCCATCCCTGGAAACATTCAAGGTCAGGTTGGATATGGCTCTGAACATCCTGGTCTTGTTGAAGGTGCCCCTGCTTGTTGCAGGGGTGTTAGACTAGATGACCTTTAAGTGTTCCTTCCAACCCAAACCATTCCATGATGGAAAGATTGTACCAAACCTCTAATGACCTAACCAGCCATCAATGAACTTGGCATTTTAAAATGCACCAAAGTGAGTTATTTATTCCCTAAAGCCCCCAAGACACCAACACAACTAGGATCACACTCCCCAAACCACTTGCATTCTGTGGAAACGAGCCCAGTTGCTTGGTTCATGTTCCCAGAAGATTGCATGAGCAAATACATATTTCCTCTGTCTCAGTCTTTCCACGGTACTTAAAATGTTTTTCAGTTTAATATTACTCAAGACTGTAATGTTTAGAAATGTATCCAGGCAATGTTCCTTGTAAAGCTGGCAATTCCCGTCTGAGTTACCTCTCAAGATTTTTCGTTAAGAAGTTGCTTCTCCCAACCTCTCATCTTGGACTAATACATGGAAAAATGAAGTTTCTTAAGTATGTGAACACTTATCTATGTTAACTGTTGTATTTGAAGAATGACTGACAAGTATGAGTTAACAATTGTCTTTATACAGATTTACTCAAAAATGAAATTTACAGATAACAGCAAGTAGAAAAGAAAACATTACAGAATGGAAAAAAGTGTTCTCAGCTTCATCGGTCTAATCTGACAAGTCTGACTTTGACAATCAAAACATGATTTTGAAGTCATATCCCACAAATATCTAGGACTACTGAGAACTAGTGGACACATTTCACTGAAAAAAAGTGAAAGTAATCCACACTTTTAATGAGGAAAAAAGTAATTTTTGAACATGGTGGTTCACATGTTTCACTTCCATAAAGAGCCACTTGATCCATTTCCCAAAATGTGCTTCATACTTCAGCATAAATACAGAACTGAGCAACAAATCTGTGCCACTGCAACATTTACCCTTCAATGTTATGAGCAACTCCCACAAAACATGCAATCCATTCTGATCCTTGGATCGAGTTAGGAGGGAAGATCCAGCAGCAAGTACCCATGAAATGTATAAAGAAAGAAATAAATAGGATACAAAGCAGAAGGAAGAACTCAAAAAAAAAAAAAATCAAGGCAAATGTCAAGTCTGAAAATGAGAAACTCATTTTCTCTACTGTTGTGCCAAGACTGGTAACTGTAACTGAGAAGCAGAACTCAAACTGACCTAGAAGGTCTATGACTACACCTTTAATAGCCAATACAGTAGGCTAAGAGTCTTCCCAGGCACTTCACTGCTTGTAACTAAGTCACACTAAAACAAAACCACACCACATGGAATAAACCCACTTGACATTAGATAAAAACTTTGCCAAACCTCAATTAAGTGGGAATTCAGGCAAGTACTTACTAATGGCAACTAAAAACAAATTCCTTCCTTGTCCTTCCTCAGCTTTGCACCAAGGACACAGAATATACTAGCAGGACTCAGGTAACTACTAATAAATGCTTATTATTACACAGAGGAATTTTGCTGCTGCCTGACAAAGATCAGATCATAGAGGCCAAAGGAAAATTCTTATTATATTTAGAGAGAGGCATTTTTTTCCTAATAAAATCTGAAAATAAATACCATTTGTTTCAAGAAAGGCACAGCCTTCCCCAGAGCACACAGAGCAGGTTATGCAAAGGAAAAGATTTTCACACTGCAAAGCAGCAAAGGCAACGAGTGCTGGAAAGAAGGAACACTGAGATCTAAACTACCACAGAGCTTTATTGCACAAGGTTAAGGAGAGCTCACTTCTTTGTAAATGCACTTAAAACCCGAAGAGTTCAGGTATTTCATGCTCAGCATCACACCAAGAGCTAATGACAATGAACATGGTTATTGTTTAAATGTTTTACAGGCTGCAACTTACAGATCAAGTAGGGAAAGATCTCATTTCAGCATCCAAAGCTCTTCCCACATCTCTTAGAGACAGAGGGAAATATGGAAGGTAAGTAATGATCTGCCTGATAATTCTGTAACAACAAACTCCTGAAAAATGCATCTTGAAAGGCTCTTGTCATAACCTCATGGGCTGACTTCAGGAAAGTATGCTAGACATGCGATTCATAAATTCAAACTCCATTTCTTCATTTAAAAAACACCCAAAGCTCTTCCCACATCTCTTAGAGACAGAGGGAAATATGGAAGGTAAGTAATGATCTGCCTGATAATTCTGTAACAACAAACTCCTGAAAAATGCATCTTGAAAGGCTCTTGTCATAACCTCATGGGCTGACTTCAGGAAAGTATGCTAGACATGCGATTCATAAATTCAAACTCCATTTCTTCATTTAAAAAACACCAAGGAAAAAAGCATTACATAAAACACAGGTTCCATGCCCCTCTCCAGTCACTTGAAACACTACCTGTAGAGTAAGATGACAGAAATGTGGTGGAATCTCCAAACATGGACTAAAAAAACCCCAGAAACACAAACTTCTTTTTCAGTGCTTAGCTGCACTCACACCTTAAAACACTCACCCGTTTTCAATTGTAAGTATTTCTTTCTTTATCCACAACAGAATATTTACATATTTGAAGGCCTAATCTCCCATTTTTCTCTCTAGACTCCAATTGCTTCATGTTTTTTTTCTCACGACTCATTCTCTAGACCTTTAATAATTCTCACACCTTTCTCTGAATCTTCTCTCTTTAGTCCATACCCTTCCTGGTGTCCTTCCAGTACCTCCGGAGCCCAAATCAAACAGGATCCTGCCAAACTAGCCCATCTCCAGAGCCTCTCACCCAGCTCTCCATCCATCACTGCTGTTCAGCTTCTGCTCAGAACATCAGGGGCTCTGCTCAGCCTCACCACCCACACACCCACTGGTAACGCCAGGCACTCACACACAGGATCAGTAGGTTGGAAGAGACCTTTTAGATCAAGTGAAACTGTTAACCTGCCACTCCTCTGTAACCCCTAAACCCTAAATCATACAAAACATATTTTCTCCTGGTTTGTTACTAGTTTAAAGACAGAAAAGCATAAATCCATCACCTTCACCATTTCAATATTCATAGAGTCATCAAGGTTGGAAGAGACCTTTAAGGTCATCAAGGCCAACTGTTAACCTGACATTGCTGCAACCTCTAAACCCTAAACCATACAAACCATATTCAATTGAGGTTTGTGACCACTCTGAAGACAGAGAGCACAAAACCATCACCTTTGACATTTCAGTGTTCATAGAATCATTAAGGTTGGAGGAG
>NW_008676342.1:11083-11378 GCF_000695815.1 Acanthisitta chloris
GTAGTTTCAGAAAGCCATGAGGTCACCCCTGAGCCTCTTCTCAAGGCTAAACAAAACCAACTCCCTCAGCGCTTCCTCATGTGCTCTAGACCTTTTCTGAGCCCCATCACCCTTCCCTGGACATCTCCCTGCTGCTCGTACAGCCTTCACTTCTCGCCCAGCACCACCTCCCTTCAGCCCTGCACACACAGGCCAGTGGCACAGGCGCCTCGCTACCAAGGGCAGGACGCAGCGCCTCACTCACCCAGCAGCTCGGGGGTGCGGTGCAGATGCCTCCAGCCGCCTCGGGCGGGGA
>NW_008676343.1:0-48458 GCF_000695815.1 Acanthisitta chloris
GACCCTCCCGCGCATCCCCTGCCCGTGTCCCCCCAACCGCCCGGGGGGAGCCGCAGCCCTACACTGGCACTTTGTGGTGTTGCACCATTTTTTACTTTTCGCAGAGAATTGCCGAGCGCTTTCAGGTGTGAGCGAATGAGGGCTTTGCCAGCTGATGAAGGGTGTATGTTACTTCACAGAGGAACAGAGAGAATTTTAATGACCGTGTCATCGAGGTTACGTCGGAAATCTTTGGGCCAACACAGATTTATTCATTCTCTAGCAAAACGCTGTCTTTTATCACAGGGCTTATTTTCCCCGGCTTCTTCCCTCCAAAGAAGCCTTGCTAGACTAAATGAACTACTTGATACTGTAGCAATACCTGTGAGCATCTTGCTATGCTTCAGGATGCAGACAGGTGCTTACACTGGACCAAACCCAGGAATTAAAGTATGCAATGAACAAAAAAGCAGAGGCTAAACTTCTCGTTGTGGTACAGATAACAGCTTTTCCACTGATTCGTGCAGAGAAAATAACTAGTTCAATTCTGGAAAAAATATAATTGTCTGCCCTGAAGTCAGTTTAGTACTGTACCTGGTGGCATCCATGGACACAATGGTTCTGATCCTCTTCTCAGTCATGCAGGTATAAGTCAGCTATAAGTTTATCTAAACTCATAAAGTTGCAACAGTTTACACAAGAGGAAGATGAAGTGCTTTGATCTGTTTTCCCTTATCCTCGTGATTAATCTCAGTTTACATTGATAGGTATGCTCACAAGCAGTTCAAACCATTAGTAATGCTGAATGTGAGCATGCAGTACTACTGCCTGGGGCAGCTGTTTGCTGTAGTTAGCAATGTATACATTATCACAAATACAAGTAATGCTCACTGTTCACCTTTTTTTCTTGCAGTAACACTTAAGATGTCACCTGATTTTTCTTCCCTTGCATCTCAAAATTAATTTGAACCAGCATCCTAGGTAAAGGTGAAGGAAAGACTACCTTGAAATGAAATTCTCCTAAAGTACAAACACAACAAAACAAATGTAGACTCACTAGTTTCAAGCCTGCCAAGTGCTGAGTGCTTCTGGGTAGATATGGCCACTGTTAAACCCAACAGACCACAGCCTGAAATGCTGAGGAATGTGCTACTGGTCAACTGGGGAGGACCCACGAAAAAGGGACTTAGTTAAAGGCAGCACTTGCACTGACCTGACTAAAGATTGTGTCAGGAAGCAAATGAGAAATGCAAGATCTTACTGGTAAACAAGTGCAGTGTTTGTGTGCCTGGCCAGATACCGTGCTGGGGATAGTGTTTGCCTCTGACATTCATCAAAATGAAAGTTTTATTTGTATTCCATTCATTCTTATTTTTTCTGCAGTAATAATGCAATATACAATTCAAAATTTGTAATACCATATATATATATTTCAGGCATATGGGAAAGAACAAACAACTCTGAGCTCCTTCACGTTATGTAACATAGGCAGACGATGATAATATCGATACAAATTTTGACAGGCTTGAAATTATGTAAACTAGATACATACTCAGGATTTTAATCCTCTGCCTTTGCACCCTTCACTCACATGAGTAAATTCCACCAGAGTCAGTTAGCCTACTCTTGTGAGTAAGTCACCTGCATAAGGGATACATTGAAGGACCATGTCCTAAATGAGACATATTAAATGAATATTGAATAGAACTTTAAAAATACATTTGGAAATAACTTTGAAGTGGGTAATACTAAGACTGGGTAAGCTCATTCTTTTCCCTCTCTTAGCATCTGTATTTCTAAGTCTAGGCAGTTCTGTGAATTAATATGGAGATTTTTGCTTGCTTATTTTTTCCCCCAAACACTCTCTCAGGGTTATTAATAGAGGAAAAGGCAGAATTCATGAAGTCACAGGGAGCCCTACAGAGATAAATCTATAATTATACAATGGCAACTGACAGCTTTTGCGTGCATGTTTCAGCTACATGTTTTCCAAAATCTGATCACAGATATCAGTACATGAGTATACACAGAACACATACTCATCTCTTCAAAATATCTGCCAAATGAAATTTGTATTAAATCTGTAAAGTATAAGGACATCTCAAAGTTAGCTACCACTTGAGAATCAGAGTCAAAACATTCGACCTTTATCCCCATGGTTGTTTTCTGTAGTATTATTTGCTATTCGTTTTTCTGCCATGGTCCGTCGTGGGTGATTTATAGCCTGACTGTGTGATTTTAGGCTGGATTATGAACTGCTTTCCTTTTATATCCTGTATTATCACCTGACCGGTATCAGTGGGTCACAGCATAATTAGATTAGAATTGGATACACTTTTCTCTGAAGCAACTGGATCATTGTTGCATTAAGTAGGGCAAATGCATTAGGTATATTTACAATTTGATGATTAATTGCTTCCAAAATGGAGGAATTCAGTAAAACCATGAATGAAACTTGCTTTTATCAGAGAGTTTCAGCCTACAACTGTTACTGTGTTTGTTCTCAGTGAATGTTACTTTGCTAGATTTAATGTGACTTTTTTTTCTGCTGTCAGAACACTTCTGTGTTACTTTTAAGGTTTTGTTTATCACTTGTTTGTTGTTTCTCATGGCCTAGAAAGAGGCGTATGCTCCAAAACTGCAGAATCTAATGCAAAATAATCACACACCAGAGCAGCATCCTTACAGTTGACAGTTAACAGCAGATCATGTTGGAATGATCCTTATTAGCCTGTAGAGAAGACTGAAGGGGACAAACATCTTTGGGTTTATCCTCTTACTGCACTTCTCAACACTGTCAATAATGTTGTTGGAACAGGAAAGAGAAGAGGGCAAAACTAGAACAGTTCAATGGATTCTTCTCTTTCCAGAGGGCAGAGAAGGTAGGGAGCAGAAGGATTTCTTCCTACATTTTTCTTACTTCCAGAATATGTGGCTATGCACAAGAAAAAACTAAAGTGTTTCATGTAAAAGGTGAAATATAGTAAAAAGAAAGGAATTACACTTCTAAACTAATGCTTGGGTTGATAGAAACTCCAAACCTGAAAATCCTTACTCAGCTCCTGCCTGGCACTCCATCCCTGCAGACACCTTGCTAACACCATGTTAACAGAACTTGTTGTGGTCCAGACAAGTGGTCAGTGTTCAGTGGTGGAGAACTGACAGAGGGTGATGACAAATAGCTCTTTTTCAAGGTGGCAACCTGTCACAAGTGAGGTCCCCCAGGGGATTGATATTGGTCCCTTAATATCTTCATAAATGTTCTGGAATATGGGATCAAGTGTACTGTTTAAAGTTTGTCCAAACTGAGTAGGGCAGTGGATGCTTTAGAAGGGAGAAACACCCTGCAGGAAGACATGGGCCAGCAAGAATGTTATGAAGTTCAGCAAAGGCAAGTGTAACATAATCCAGTAACAAGTGAAAACATAATCCAGGTGTGCGGCACAGGCTGGGATCTGCCTGTCTGGGGAACAGCTATTTGGAAAGGGACCTGAGGGTCCTGGTGGACAATAAGCTCAGTATGAGTGAGCAGTATGCAGCTGGGCAGAGAAAGCCAGCAGGATTCTGGGTTGCAGTGACAAGGACATCCCCAGCAGAGAACGAGAAGTCATTATCCCACTCTGCTCAGTGATTGCCAGGTCATGTCTGGAATACTGTGCTTAGGTTTGGTCCCCAACATACAAAAAAGATGTGGATTGGCTGGAGAGAGGCCACAGAGAGGCCACAAAGATGACCAAAGAGGGGGAAGCCTGCCATGTGAGGAAAGGCTGAGAGAAATGGCCTAGTTCAGCCTTGAGGAAAGAAGGTTTTGGGGGAGACATTATCATCATGCTCCAGTATTTCAAGAGTGGCAACAAAGAAGATCAGACTCCCTTTTTACAAGAAGTCATATGGAAAAGATGAAGGGTAATGGGTACAAGTAACTCCTGAGGCAACTCTAATTGGACACAAAATGAGAATATTTCACAATTAGAATAATCTCCCCAGGGAAATGGTGAATTCCCCAAAATTGGACACTTTTAAGATTCATCTGGACAAAGTGCTGGGCCACCTTGTCTAGACTGTGCTTTTGCCAAGGGAGTTGAACCAGATAATCCTTGGTGTCCCTTCCACACTGGTATTCTATGAGTCTATGGTTCTATGATCACATTTCTCTAAGTGCAGTCTTCTTGCACTTAACTGTGCTTCTGTTTCTGCACATCGCATGAAGTGCATCCATGACTCAGTGTGAAAGTTGCCAGGTAGCCTACCCAGAATCCAAACACTGTTCTACTGGGAGCAGATTTTGCAGTTGTGCTACACACACAGCACCTGCCCAATGTCAAAGTCAGTAAAGAATGTGATTGTGCTCTTCCTCTGTGTAACAAAGGCAGTGATGAAGATGTTCCAGGGTTGTGGCAGACCAAGGTTTAAATCTCTTTTTCCCTGGGGGAAGTGAAATTTACATCTCTTACCTTACCAGAGAGTTTCCAAAGCAAACTGTCCCCCATTCTTAGCACAACTGTTATTCTGGAAGGATAAAAGATTAAGATCCAGCAGGTGAATAAATAAATAAATAAATAAAATAATCCTGACTCTGTAACCATCTGATTATGGAATTCATCTCTGGAGGTGTCCTTGCTGTACATTTTAATGTTTTTTTATAATGCTATTAAATCATTCCCTCGAGCACATGTGCCAGCCAGCAAACTGTATAGTCTGGTCCCCACTCTTTGACATGATGAATCTTGAATCTCTTTTTCAGAGTGCTGAAAAACCCAAATATAGAGGAAAACATCACAGTGAATCGCTAAATCCTAGGGAAAAATGAGGTTTAAGCATACTCTGTGTCTTTCATAGTTCTCTCCCAGCTCTCTCTGCTCCTATCCATCACACTGGCTATTTTATATGCAGAGACATTACAGTATTTTTGCATGTTGTGTAAGGATCCACAAGAGCATGGTGACATTCGACATAGGTTTTTGGTTCAAACTCTAGTAGTCGTGTGTCTGCAAATGAGGTGCACAAGGACCTTGTTTCATCATTTCTGAGCCTTTTATTTTTTTTGGTCATCTCACCCTTCCTTCAGAGACAAACTCTGTTTCACTTGTTCTGTTCTTGGTGCAGTGCAGCTTGTACCTACCTCCAGCACAGAAGGGACTGTAGAGTTTCAATCTGGCCCAAGGAGGGAGATGAATGCAAATCACTGAGTTACTGCTGCAGTGAATCTTGAGCATTTTGTTAGCAGCCTCACTCATTCAAACCAGGGATAAAAGAGACCTGGATGGTCAAAAGAGATCAAGCACCAAAAGAGTACTTAGCATTTCTTGGAACTAAAGATTTTACTAAGGGATATTGTTAAGGTTTGACTTACTCAGAGGCTTGATTTAGGGACCTGATTTAAAGCCCACAGAATGTAATATAAAGAATCCCACAGCTATCAGGATTTTTAGGTGAACCAAGATGACATCTTCTCAGGACTCTCTTTAGGGAAAGGGTTGCTCTGAATCCACATTTCTTCTGAAAGAGAACGCAAATGTGGACATCCAGTTCCTCCAGGAAGCTCTTGGAATGAGCTCTGTCATGCTTATCTCTCCAAACACCCAGGTCTGCTGACAGAGATACTGGTGTGGTGCTGCCTAATCTAGAACAAAAAAAATCAGGAAATGTACACAGGGAGAACTGAAAAGCCAGGCAGCCATTGGCTGACAGAGTAATATATCATCATGCGAGTTGTGTTTATTAGCAACTATTTTAAGAAGTGCTGCTATTTTGTTTGCCAGCTACTTCTGCTGCAAGGTTTCACGCAGTTAGCCCTAGAGGAGAGAGAAAAAGACTGCTGAGTTCATTAATTAACCATTGCTGCAGTCTGAGAAGCAGCTGAAGAATATCAGTGTAAGAAAAAATAAAGCAAAACTAAAACAAGCCAAATTTTTTTTCACAATCTCAACACAAAATTGTACTTCTCCCAGATAGGTTTATTTTGGTGTTATAATTTTGTATGATGCATTTAGAGAACAGTAGCCCCTGGTATAATTGAAATATGATTTGAATGAGTTTCATGATTTAATTCTTTTACCTCAATTTTATTTTTCAATTTTGATTTAATCATCACTTTACAGTTTAGTATTTTCCTGTATCTTTACTTGCCTTTATTTTAATAGTACATTTCCTTAAAAATAAAATGTGGAAATCCTTCTTTAATGAAATCAATGGAAGCATTCAGCAGTGTTAGAATCCTAATTAGGAAAATCAGTGTGTTTCTTTGGAGAGATCCTGTCCCCGAGTACTTTAGTATTTCTTCTTTGTTTAAACTCTCCTGCTTCGTTTACCTGGGATCTACTCAGGGTTGGAACTATCTATTCTGTGCTCCTTGCTTTAGGTCTACCACAGCGGAAGCCTCATCCATCACCCCAGAATTATCATTGTAATGCAAAGAAGAAATAATAATAACCAGGAAAATTAACCAGCACAGAAGAACTAAATGATATTACACTGTCTACCAGATGTTTTATATTTCTGAAGCAAGGATCTTAGGTAAAGAAATTACTTAGATCTCATGGCAGTTATTCTAATAACTGTACAAGATCTAGATATAAACATTCTTTTATCATAGAATTCTCACTTTCATTCATAAGTGACTAATTCTTGTTAGTATTAATAATGTTCATAGGCATACTATATGGGGTTATAATTGACATAGAAATCATCCCACGTGCTCAGTATGAGTCTAACTCAATGTGCAGATATGCATGTTCTTTTAGAGGAAGGAGTGATATTCACCACAGCTTTCAGCTAGGGATCGGGAATGAGACTCTTTCTCATTTCATCACTAAATTTGTCATTGGCCTGTGATGACCCACACACATCATTTTTACATTTCTGTGCTTCATTTGATTTGAAAATTTGCCTTTTTCTGTTGTTGTGATATGTGACTAATATGTCTGAGTGCTTTGAGATTATTGTGCAAAACTTGCCCAACATCTTCCATGATTCTTTGGCCTCTGTCAGCACATACATTGAATATAGTGGGGAATGTTTGCATATAACTCTACTCTTACTTAGAAGACCTGGTTCTACATAATTGCCTTAAGAATTGGAAGGTATGCCTGATAAGAAGTGGTGAAGGACTCTGGTTTTGTCTAGTTTGGACAAGAGGAGGCTGAGTGACCTCATCACTCTCTACAGCTTCCTGAGGAGGGGAAGTGGAAAGGAAGGTGCTGAGCTCTTCTCCCCAGTATCTGGTGATTGGACGTGTGGGAATGGTTCAAAGCTACATCAGGGGAGGCTCAGAATGGACATTCTGAAGCATTTCTTTACCGAGAGGGTGTTCAAACACCAGCTTCCTAGCAAAGTGATTGATGCCCAAAGCTTGTCCGAGTTTGAGAGGCATTTGGACAACATCGTTAATAACATGCTTTAACTTTTGATGACCCCTAAAGTGGTCAGGCAGTTGGACTAGGTCCCTTTCAACTGATTCTCTATGCTATGCTATGCTATGCTATGCTATGCTATGCTATTCTACTTCACCCCTATCATCAGTGACTCTAAGATCACTTTACATTAGCCCAGCCCATCTGAGAATATACTAAAGCTTCAGCCCTATCATCAGTGACTCTAAGATCGCTTTACATTAGCCCATCTATCCTGAGAATATACTAAAGCAGATGCCATATAAGTAGAAAAGGACCTGGGGGTGTTGGTCAACAAAGAGGTGAATAGAAACAGCAGTGTGACCACATGGCCAAGAAGGCCAAGAGCATCTTGATGTGTATCAGCAATAGTGTGACCAGCAGGACCAGGGCACTCATCATCCCACTGGTGAGGCTGCAGTTCAAACCCTGTGTTCAGTTCTAGGCTCCTCACTACAAGAAAGACATTATTTCTTCTCTGAAGTAACAAGAGACAGGACAAGAGGAAAGTGGACTCATGTTGCCCCAAGGGAATTTTAGATTATATATTAGGAAAAATTTCTTTACTGCAAGGGTGACCAGTCATTGGAACAGGATGCTCAGGGAAGTGATCGACTCACCATCTCTGGAGGTATTTAAAAGACATGTAGATGTGGTGCTTAAGGACATGGTTTAGCAGTGGACTTGGCAGTGCTGGGTTAATGGCTGCACCTGATCTTAGAGGCGTTTTCCAACCTAAATGTTTCTCTGATTCTATATAGTAACTTATTCTTGAAGCATTAAGGCAGCAGTACATCCCAAAATGTTTGGAGAGATTTAGAGTAGATTCCTCCAAGATCTGAAAGTCCTTGAGGGTCACCAGTGAAAATTCTTCTTTGAGACTTAAGCAAAACTTAAGTCATATGAATCTTGACCAAGGACATTGCTGTAAAAAATTTTGACATTTCCAAAATGTAGCCAAATGCCACTCTGACTGATGCTATGACAGTTTCCATGTTCTCCGCAATCTTGAGAGTAATAGCAGCTTGTTGACAATAATAGGAAGAGAAGAAGAATTTATTGCATATATTTCATTTGTGCTAGTGTTATTTATTTGCTCTGCTGTGTTCCATTAGTCACCTGAGAAGCTATAAGAAATGACAGAAGTAAACATGAAGTATTCCCATTTTCTATGTGATGGTACAGAATGATAGGGCTTCCAACAATCTTCTTGTAATCTTAATGGCTCTTCATGCTTAGAAATTACTTTTACAATAACCCATCACCTTCTTTCCTGTAAAAATGTACTTATGTCTAGTTATTCTTTAGGATTAGATATGTACATTTTATGGTGACAGACACTCTTCTTTGCTATTACTGCATAGTAGAATATATAACAAACATTCAGTTACTTCAAATGTCATCAACAATCAAAACAATAAAATCTCAATGCTTTAAGGACAGAACTCTCAGAGGTAATATGACTTTGGAGAAGGAGTGTAAAAGAATACATCTTAACATTATGTCAAGCATTTTAAAGTCAAGGAAAACTCTCATATGCATAAAGATGGGTATAATTTTAGGTTGTGCAATGGTCTGAGGCCTTGAAGCTTAATGCAAAGATTGTTAAGGTAGCTTCAATAAGAAGGACATGGAACTGTTGGAGCAAG
The DNA here is from genome assembly GCF_000695815.1 of Acanthisitta chloris. Taxonomy (NCBI): domain Eukaryota; kingdom Metazoa; phylum Chordata; class Aves; order Passeriformes; family Acanthisittidae; genus Acanthisitta; species Acanthisitta chloris. Next base: position 9,020 of record NW_008676343.1, read on the forward strand.
TCCAGAGGAGGGCCATGAAGCTGATAAGAGGACTGGAGCACCTTCCCTGTGAAAACAGGCTGAGAAAGCTGGGGCTGTTCAACCTGGAGAAGAGAAGGTTGTATGGAGATCTCATAGCAATCTTCCAGTGTCTTGAAGGGAGACTACAAGGAAGATGGAGAGGGACTTTCTGATTGGAACTGTAGTGATAAGACAAGGAGTAGTGGGTATTAATTGAAAGAGGGGAAATTTAGATTAGATATTAGGAAGAAATTTTTTTACTGTGAGGGTGGTAAGACACTGGAACAGGTTGCCCAGGGAGGTTGTGCATGTCCCAACCCTGGCAGTGTTCAGAACCAGGCTGGATGAGGCCTTGAGCACCCTGGTCTAGTGGGGAGGTGTCCCTACCCATGGCAAGGGAGACTGGGACTAGATGATCTGTAAGGTCCATTCCAACCCCTTAACATACTATGAAAGTCTGTTCATTCATCTTCAAGCAGTTAACAGATCTTTTGCTGACCAGATTTCTTTCCATGACACCAGAACATGCTAACTTCCTTAGTAACTTTGCAAATGGTCTATCCAAGTGCATTTAGTAAAGAATCTTTCTGATGATGTACAAGAAGGAAGAGTATTTGAAATCACTTCTGGTTTTCTTTTGTGACACAGGGCTTCTGTAATTAAACTTGACATAGTTGATTTTTTTTAAATTCAAAAGCAACCAATATATCTAATCAAATTGAATATTATCCCATATTTAAATTTATAAAGGTTTAAACCACTTTATAGATTTACATGTATTTGTATTATATTGATGCAAATACTCAGCAAAGGCATTGATGTAAAATTTCATGTTTTATTCTTTTTTTTTGTAACTTGCTTTCAGGTTCAGTAATTACATTTGCAAGTCAAAATAATATTTACTATGTTTCTAAAGTTTGTGTATATATAAAGAGGGTTTATAGGTGCAATTTAAAAATGAAAAATACACACACCATTAATTAAGAGATGTTTCTTCTAATTACTGTCATTAAAAGCACAAACTATAATCTGGAAATCAAACTGTCATCTTCTGGCTAACAGCAATGTGGATTCGGCAACTGCAGATTTTAAAAGAACTTGAAAGGCGTTGAGTTAAAGCTTAGTGACCTTTACCATATAATGGCAATTCAAGGAATCTCAGACAAAAAAAAAAAAAAGAAAATGCTCAAGCATCCTACAAATATGAAAGAATTAAAAATCAAAATAATAAACATAAAAAAGCCCCACCCAAATTTCTCACAGGTATGTAACCTGTGGTCTAGAGAACACGGAAGGATGCGTGATCATGGCAATTATTCCCAGGGTAGTCATCTGTCCTAAAGCCTATTTTTCAATGTGATCTAGGGACTTAAAAGTACAGGGAAGTAGCAAGGGAGATTTTCAACACTTGGCAAGTTAAGGGACTCCTTAAATCAATTAAGTGGTTTTAAGAATATCTCATGGGACTTGTTAAGTCCCACTAAGTTCCACCAAACTCAATAGAGTTGAATAGTCTTATGTACAGACAGCATGAAACTGGGAAGAATGACTGATATACTGGATGACTCCACAGACATTCAGAGGGGCCTCAGTGGGCTGGTGAAATGGGCTGACAGGAACATCATGAAATCAGAGAATCAGAGAACTGTTAAGGTTGGAAAAGACTTCTAAGATCATCAAGCCCAACCATTAACCTAGCACCAGAGTTTTCACCACCAAATCATGACCCCAGGTGTCACATCCACACGCCTTTTCAGCACTTCCAGAGATGGCGATTCCACCACTTCCCTGGGCAGCCTGTTCCAATTCTTGATCACCCTTTCAGCAAAGAAATGTTTCCTAATTTATAAGTTTAACCTCCGCTTGCACAGCTCGAAGCCATTCCCTCCTGTCCTGCCACTTGTTACCTGGGAGAAGAGACTGACCCTCACCTCACTACAATCTCCTTTCATGTAGTTGTAGAGAGTGATAAGGTCTCCTACTCAGCCTTCTTCTTCTCCTGGCTAAATACCCCCTGCTCCTTTAGCTGCTCCTCATAAGACTTGTGCCTCAGCTTCTTCCCAAGCTTCGTTGAGCAGAAGGGAAATGTACCATTCTGTACTTGAAGAGGAACAATTCCATGCACCAGTATAGATTGGCAACTGACCAGCTGGAAAGCAGCTCTGCGTAGGAGGTTCTGGGAGTCTTGGTGGACATCAAATTGACTATGAACCAGTGCCTTCTGCTCACACTTCAGTCCATTCCAGTCTCGAGTCCTGGGAGGGACTTAGCTACGGGGCTATCATAGAATCATGGAATCATTTCGGTTGGCAAAGACAGTTTGGGTCATCAGCCCAACCATAAACCTAACACTACCAAGTCCACCCCATCATCACCTGACCTAGCACATCACTTCTTTGTGAGAGTTGTTCTATGGACTCCTGCTCAGTTTCACTACTTCTGTAGGATAGAGGATTGTTTTAGAGAAAAGGAAGCTGAAGGGAGACTGCGACAGCCTTCAAATACGGAAGGGGTTGCTACAGAGAGGAAGAAATCAATTGTACTTTGTTTCATCTATAACTATCATGAGATGATGGGTTAAGTTATTATAAGTAATATTTACATTAGATAGTAGGAGAAACCTTGAAACAACAACCTAATAACAGTAAATTAAATAATCTCAATTTCCTTGTGAGGCTTTATCTTGAGGTATGATTAAGCAATTTAGAGAGGTAATTTTTTAGGAGTGATTTAGGAAATATCCAGGACCTGGAGCATGGGTTAAGTGACATGTCAAGGTCCTCTCATGCCCTACTTTCTATAATTAAATGATCCTGGGTCCTAATTCTGACCATGATGCAAAGTGTTCTCACCCCTAATTTCCAAAGAAGTAAACCATTTTGTATTTATGTTTGCTGCATTGAAGCTGATGGATTAGTCTGAACTAATTTCATTTATGTAGCCTGAGATGCCACAGCTTTAGGTATTTATATCTGTGGTTTGCTAAGGATGGGTTGGATTAGCCAATAGTGTTGCTGATGATGCAAGAAAAAGACACAATCTGATCATGTCTTCCAAGAGGCAAACAACTGGTGAAGGGACTTTGTTGCCAGTAAAATAATGTGGAAGGCAAAGAAGCAGAAAAGAGTGAATCTGTTGAATAAGGAGGGGACATTTTTGCCTAGTGAAAAGTATTTTTCAGGTCATGATCAGTTCATTTTATATGACCTTCGGTCTTCCTCCTCTTATATCGTAAACCTAGTCTGATTTGTTTTATTTTTATAAATATATATGTGTGTATATATATATATTTATATGTACGTAAAAATATATTCAGAGGAGTATTGCTATTGTAGATTCTCTTAATTATATAAATTTGTGGTGCATATGCCACTTAATTGAAAAGAATAAGAATTTTCCTGGTTGTTCCTGCTCTAAGCATATATGTGAGTGCCTTTGTACGTTAAATGATATGTCTCTGAGATCTTTGGGACTACAGCTGACTTTAAGACTATTCTTAGAATATGGTACACATGAAAATAATGGAAACAATATAGGCATACATAGAATCATAGAATCAACCAGGTTGGAAAAGACCTCAAAGACCATCAAGTCCAACCCTAAAATAAATACAGAGATTAGTTCATGCTTGCTGAGTAGCTGGAGCATCACTAAGGGGTGGAAGAGTCCTTGCTCTGCCTTTGCATCTAAATCCATCCTAAACACTGGGAAGGCTCACGGGATAGTTTATCTCTTGCAAAGTTTCTCCATGTGTAACAACCACAATGGCTCCATTAGACCTGAGGTTGCTTTCACCTAGTGGAGTAGCATAGCACCTTCTCTAGGTCTGAGCACTCCACTCTGACAGAAAGCAGGAATTAGGCTTTTACTTTAGAACAGACACAAAATGTTTCCTTCTTTCTCCAATAAAGAGAAAGGCATTAGTGCACACAATTATAATTCAGAGAACCTTGTGGATAATGTTCTCTTCAAGGATAATAAACTCTGACCTTGCCAGGATATTTTAATCAAGGTTTTCATGTTGTGAAGGGCAATTCAGTCTTTCAGCAAAATGCTTTCATTTACAGACTATGAAATCAGTAGCAGCTGTTCAGGGCAACTACGTAGACACCTCTAATGAAATATTTTAGACAATCATTTCTACTCCTGCCAGATAGAGTAATCTCATTGAAAGATTAGTACTTTGTGAATTCATGCTGGATTTTCTTCTTCAAAGTGGAGTATGGCATAAAACACACAGGTGAAATACAGATACTCTTGTTCTTAGTGAAAGTGAGGTGGTAGGTAGAGGTAGGCCATCCTGGGGTTTTTTATTGTTATAATGTTGAAGATGTGCACATTGACATTTTATGGATTAGAATGCATTTTTCCAGGAATGTCTGGATCATCCCATAGAAATCCAGTGGAATTGCTGTGTTCCTGGAAGCCCTGGACTGGACTGGATCTTGAGCTATCACCTCTCACATTTGCATGTCCTGCACATCAGTAATGTCTTGTGATCCAGCAAAGAGTTTTTATTGAATACCGAGGTCATCAGGAGCTGTCATCTCCCAGATGAGGGATTTTGAAGCTCTGAGTGGCAATGACTGTTCCATTTCAGTTTCCAGTTGAACTCAGTGGAAACTGGATGCTTAGAGATGCCATATGCTGCTCACATGCTGTAGCTGTGTTCTGAATTTTAAATATCTCTAGGTAACCACATTTTCCCTTCTGGGTGCCACTACAGGTGTCCTAGTGTAAGAAAGGCATCTGCACACTTTAAAGTCTGAACTGCTCAGAAATGCAGCAATTGTATCTCTTTGCTATTTGCTAGGGGAAGAGAAAAAAATGTGTTTTGGGCCTTTTTTATATAATCTGCCAAGAACTAAAAATTTTAAGACACACACACACACAAATTTTGGTTTTAATTAAAGATTTTTTTTTAAATTAGCACATCATAAAACTTCTGGTTCTCCAGATTTGTGTTGCTTGTCTCCAGACATTGTTCCTCAGTATTTACTTTTTTAATATCATCTTGTGAGATATTTGGTCTCATTGTTTCTACTTTTCAAATTAAGATTTTTCTCCTTAGAAATAATAATTGGCATGACTTAAAGGCTTTCTCCTTTTTGATAAGCTCTTTGCATAGATACTACATAGGAATGTGTTGGAAGGCAAGAAAGAAGGCCAGAATGTGTGAAAAAAGTTATTTATGGTACTATTACATTGTGTGTTTATTTCAAAAAATGTTAGGTTTATGCTCACATAATGATTAATCATGTTGACTTTCACAAATGGATGTGGATGTTCATGAGGATGGCAACATGAAGAAGTCATTTGAATTTGTTCTTGGTTTTTGTACAGAATTTAATATAGGTTAAACACATGGTTATTGAATGGTGCTGGCCATCAGATATCAGCTTAACTGGTGTGTTTGTAGTGCCCTCTGCAGACATGGTTTTAATTGCTTTCAGCACTGCACTATCGAAACAAAAAGAAAATAACTTGAACAGTGGGCTTGGCTGGGGCCTTATTTTACTTTAAGAACAGAAAATCTAGGATTTTTCAATTTGAAATGTTTGTATGTACCTTGGAAAGGGTGTAGCTAACCAATGCTGACTGGCTGGGTGGCAGACAGAAGTGATTCCCCAGGATATCTGAAATGCTTAGTTTCAGTCATGTTCTGATAGCTAACAAACCAAGATTGCTGGAGGAAACTGCTTAAAAAGCCATCAGAGCCAGGAGGCATGTCTCCATCAGGGAGAATGGACTTCGGATCAAGCACCGAACACTATGAAATGTCTCACCATGTCATTAACTGTGCCCTTTCTCCTTGAGCCCTTTCAGAAATTTAACTATTAGAGCTGTCTGGCTTCCAAAAAAACTTAACCAGTTGGAAGATCAGTTTGTAAAACTGATTGTCTTTGGTTTTCTTTTTTAAAGCTCAGAAGTAAAGTTCTCTCCACTACCTGAAATTCCAGTAAGAAATCCACTTTTTCAGCTAATTCTTGGCTGAAATTCTGGAATGGTTTTTGTGCCATAAGGCACAGCATTGTCAGCCTTGGTATTCATATGCCAGCATGTCCAAGGCCACACACTTTTCAAGTACTGGTCTGCTGAGTGATCCTAAGAGACCAATGTTTACTGCAGCTATATTGATTTAAATATTAGATCTATGAGCTAAATACTTACTAAGACCAAACACTGCTTTGCCTGAGACAATTTCCCTTTGAAGACAATGAGCTTCTGTGTGAGCAGGTTAAGAGTGACCTTGCTCCTGAGTGGGTGCCTTTACACAACCCTAACTGCAGAAATGTGGACACCATTCATGCCATTGGATCAAACCCTTGATGAACTATACACAGCTGTCCTCATGTAAACCATCTGGGGGGCTTCTCTTGTTAATGTCCATCCAGATTTAACAGTCTCCAGCAGCTTGCCCTGGTATCAGCAGGACTCATTATTCAACATCAGAGACAGCAGTTGTTTTGTATTGTGTCATTTATTTAATATTCCATGAACAGTCCAGTTTCTGTTTCTCATGCTTACACAAGCAGGGAAAACAAAGGCATGGCTTGTATTGTCAGGAAAGGAGAATCTGGCCCATGGTAAATATCAGGGTTTGATATTAATCCCATCCTTGTTTTAAACCAGAATAAACCACTGCCTTCAAAGGAATTAGTCCTAGGTCACACCAGTGTCAGTGCAGAATGAATCTTGTGCTATATGTCTCTTCTGCTAGCAAAGTGTCAAGAGAAGCCTAATCCTTCATTATTTGTCTGTGGTATATTCTGCCAGCTAAAGGAATGAAGCAGCTCTTTCCCACAGCACTCTCTGTACTTTTGATGTCAGTTTCACGTCTTCTAGCTCACCACACTGAAGCATTCACCGTGACTAATAGCAAAACAACATCCACAAGTTTCACAAAGGGAAATGTTTGTCCTCGCCTAACTCTCTGAGATAAAGTTTTAATCCAACTGGTCTGGAATGTTGTAACCTCTCATGGCTTTTGTCTGGTACATTTCCATTTGCTCCCACATCCCTTCCTTATTTTCTGTCCAGGATATCTCTTAACAGATAGTCTTTAAAAAAGTAGACTTAAAGAAAATATCAAATAATGATAGATATCAATAAAATTCTTGTTTTACCTTGAGTGATTCATGTCTTTTGCTGTGCCTAAGCTCTGTTCAACTCAGCTCTGGAGGACAATGGCTCCAGGGCTCCATTACCCCAGGCCCAATCATCCTTAAGTTTTCCTTGCAAGCTCATCCATATCTTCCTGGGCTCTCCATTTCCTGCAGACTCCCAAGGTGGTATCAGCACTGATTCTCAGTGTGGTTAAGGATGCCTGTAATCCTGTGTACACTGAAGTCAGACTACAATCTGCTGCATTTCTTCTCACCAGGATTTCTCCAAAGTAAGGGCAGCCCTCATGTTTACAGCCCAACATTAGCATCAGGGATAGCTGAGAAAATAGGTGTTTGGGGGTTTTGTTGATTGTTTGGGGTTTTTTTCAAGGTTTTGCTAGGAAAGAACTATAAAAATGGAATTGTTGTTTCTTCATTGAAATTGTTTCTTCATGGTTTTCAGGAAATCATCATAGTCAACAACAAAAGAAGATACCAAGGGGAAAAAACTCCACAGAAACTATCAATTGCTTTTATTGGAGTTTTCAGGTCACTTTTCAAAAAATAATTTGAAATGGAACCAAAGCAGCCACCATGGAAAATTTGGAGAGAGGAGATATTTTTCCATAATATTTCTGGGCTAGAAAACCTAAAGCCTGATCTGGGGACCATAAGTCTATTCTTGTCATCTCATGCAATGGGCAAACTCCATCACTAGTGACACCTGTCCAAAATAGCAGCCACTTACATGTGCCAGTGTGGGGAAAAGTTATCCTTACCATTAGCCTGCTGTTATAAGTGTTCAGAATAAAGTGTAAAGAGCCTTTGTTTCCAGCACTGTTTTGGCTTTTTTTTGGGGGTGACTAGGTTAAAAATGGAACAGCTGCAGGGGGTGGCTTGTTTGCTAGCAGGTATCATTGATTAACAAACACAGCTGATCAGTAGAGCTCCCCATCTGAGCAGAAGCAGGCTTTGAAGGACAGGGGTTGTTTCAAAAAGAACACTCAACACTATGATATCCCTCATGTATTTTTCATTACCTGTATTTTCAGTACTATTTCAATTAAACCAATTCTCTTCTTAATGTGTATTAATCTCACACAGACTGGAGTGGATTTCATAAGGTTGCCTATTTCTTGAAAAAGAGTCCATGAGTAATTTAAGATCACTACATTTTGCTATTTTTTTTTTCCATTGTAATGCCAAAAAGGAAAAAAATGTTTTGCAGAGCCCTGCTTATTGTTTCCACTTATGGCCACAGCTTGATAATTCAGAGAAAAACACACAGGGCCTGGCCTAACATAGCTAGGAAGGAAAATGGAAAGTTTCTCTTGTGCAGTCTGTTGTTAGAGCTCTGTAGAAGGCACTAAAGCAGGGTCACACGCACACAAATCTTGATTGCCAGTTCCATTGGTAAGAGACATGGAGTATGTCCTGCAGGTAATTTCTGGGACATGAATATATTTGATCAGATGAAAACATCAGTAAAGTATGTCAGAAGAAATGAGCAGCTGTCAGCCCTACAAACATCATTATTGCTCACTCAGTTTTGACATCTTATCCAAAGCAATATAAACACCTGTGCAGAACACCATCTCAAACCCACTTTGCAGAAATGCACACTACATAATGCTGTTTTCCTTAAAATGTAGTTAAACTCTTTCCAATGCTGCAAAACAGGTATGATGATTTTTATTTTTTTCTACCATTACTTCTAATCAGTTGCATAATCTAGTAAGTGTCTAGAAGAACTAGGAGTTCTTCTGCTTTGGCTATCACACATTGACTTAGGTAGAACTACTGCAATAATTTGAGAAAAATTTCCAAAAGTGACTTTTGCTTTAGACATCTTAGGTTTAGGTTGTCCAGGCTCATTCTAAAACTCAGAGATGCTCTCAGACTTTTCCAGCCTAGGTGTCAGCTGGAATGTTTTGTCACTGAGATGATGTCTAATGCCTGGTCCCCAAATACTTGTACATCTGTGTTGGGAGACACTTGCTTACAATTCAGATATCCATGCATGTAATGCAAGGGCTAAAAATAGCATTTGGTAAGGGTTGCTTCAAATAAACTCCAGGTATTATTTTTAATTCTTCATATTCTGATGTTGTGTGTGTATTTCTCCAATTCAGATTAATTTCTTGTAAAGCTTTGTTTAGATACTGTGACTTTTATGAGGAGAAATTTATTTCTCTAGTATCTTTAAATGGAATGTGGCTTCTATTGAACATAATTTGGTGTTCATTTTGAACAGTAAACTTACAGCTTGTAAGGGAGGTCAACTTCCTCGTAAAATCATAGAACATCCTCAGTTGGAAAGGACCTATAAGGATTATTGTAGTCCAACTCCTTGCCCTGTGCAGGACCATCCCAAGAATCACACCATGTGCCTGAGAGCACTGTCCAAACACTTCTTGAACTCTTGCAGCTTGGTGCTGTGACCACTTCCCTGGGGAGCTGTTCCAGTGCCCAACCACTCTCTGGGTGAAGAATCTTTTCCTGACATCCAATCTAAATTTCCCCTGACACAGCTTTGTGCTGTTGCCTCAGGTCCTGCCCCTCCACTTCCCCTTGTGAGCACACCATGTGCCTGAGAGCACTGTCCAAACACTTCTTGAACTCTTGCAGCTTGGTGCTGTGACCACTTCCCTGGGGAGCTGTTCCAGTGCCCAACCACTCTCTGGGTGAAGAATCTTTTCCTGACATCCAATCTAAATTTCCCCTGACACAGCTTTGTGCTGTTGCCTCAGGTCCTGCCCCTCCACTTCCCCTTGTGAGGAAGATGTAGACTGTGGTGAAGTGAAGCCTCAGTCTTGTCTTCTCCAGGCTGAACAAGCTAAGTGACCTCAGCCACTCCTCATATGGCTTTCACTCTAGACCCTTCACCATCTTTGTAGCTCTACTTTGGACACTTTTTAATATCTTTATAGCTTTCTATATTGTGCCTCTGAAAACTGGGCACAGGATTCGAGGTGAGGCTGCACCTGTGCAGGTTATAGCAGGATAATTTCCTCCTTGACCAGTTGGCAATGCTTTGCCTGATGCACCCCAGGACACAGCTGGCCCTCATGGCTGCAAGCACACAATGCTGACTCATAATCAGCTTGCTCTTGACCAAGACCCTCAGATCCCTTCTGCAGAATCCGACTCCTGTCTTTGTTAAACTTCATATGGTTGGTGATTGCCCAGCCCTCTAATTTGTCCAGTTCTCTGCAGGGCCTCTCTGCCTTTGAGGGAGTCAACCCCCAATTTATTGTCATCAGCAATAGAAATGTAGGGAGAATTTTAGAGTCAAACACAGCTTCATGAATCTGAAAGATGGAAGTGCAGAAAGGGAAACTCCACAGCTGCTTTGCACTCCCTTCTGAACAGCAAGCTGGGAAATACTATCACCTTATTTCCTAACTTACCCTGACTGCCATGGGCTGCTTCTCTGTTGTGCAGGCATTTATGCTGTGCCTTGTTTTTTGCTGTTTTTTTTGTGTTGTTACAGGATCTACTCCTGGTTAGACAGCACAGATAATTTATAGAATTTCTGTAGTACATGTACGGTGGTTTTGAGGTTACATATATTTGGAGAAGAAAGCAGATTCTTCTCTAAACCTTTTATGCTTACTTAGAAACACATCGAATGAGGTGATGTTTTTGGACAAGAAAACAATTACATCTGGAAGGTTTGGCTTTGGATTTCTCGCTGTAATTACTCTGCACTGCAGCTGTCTCAGAGTAGAGATGGAAGGTGTCTAACTAGCACATACAACTCATTGAGTGGAGAGGGTTATTTGTGTTGAAAATAAAAGATTTTCTTCTAAATGGGACCATTTCTGGTGTCGGCAGGTGATAGCATCCTGTGTCAAAATGGTGACAAAAGAGTGCTGTGTTGCTCAGTGAACAGGAAATGTCTCATCAAATTTCATTGCATAGTTCAGGATCTGTTCCTAGATGAGTGTCAAAGAGTTCAGCAGAGTAGCCTGTGAGCATGGAAAACAGTTACTAAAAAGTGAGGATCATTTACCCATCTCTGTCCATTCATCTGTATGCATGAGCTATGACCCTACCCTGATGTTTTCCCAGTCATGTCTATAAATAGAAAAGCACCAAAAAAGGTTATCTGAAGTCCCAGAATAGATTTTTCTTTTATTAAATTTATTCCTGAACTCTAAATTTTAGACAAACTCAAGGGGAGTTAAAGGAGATGTGCTGAAAATCATTTGCCATTTGGGGCTACTCAATGGCCCTGGCAGGGCTGTGTATTTGCTTGACTGCCTCTGTGCATCATTCCTGTTATGTCAGCCCTTATGTGTCTAATATGATATGATTTTACTGAAAGATCTCTTGTAGCACACCATGCTGCAAAAGACTTGCCATAGTTAGTATCTGACTTAACAAATTTGTATGATTAACCTATAGGCAATTTAATTAGACATTCTATTTTCTGCATTTCTATTGGATTCAATGAGAGTAAGAGCAAGAAGGGAATAGGCATTTTTCTAACAGCAAATTAGACTCTTGTTCTGAATATTAAAGATATTTATTTTCAAATTCTGTCTTGAACTTAAACAACTGATTTTATGCAAACATGTCATTGTTCAGAAGGAAAAATGTCTTTTAACTTCTAAATCATTAGCAAACAGGAGCAATAGGTATGGTAGGATGGATATTCTGCAATAGAATGGAGAAAACTGTGTGTGAAACCAATTGCTCTCATTGAAGGTATCTAATAATTCCTTGTGGTACACCATATATTTTGATAGCACCAACGTGCCTTGCAGGCTGCAGGTTTCATGCACATTAGAGGCCACACTCTGTCCCTAAGTATGCAGTGAAGTCCTCTAATGCCAGCTCTGGAAGTGGCAAGTCCAGGCTTCTTAAAAGATCTCAGCTCTCCTAGAGACATAAATAAGATCTGAGGTTTTGGAGAATTAGCCAATGTTCCCATGGGTGCTGTGCACAGCTGAACCACAAAACTCAGTTCTAAACACAAAATCAGATGGTAACACTGCTACAAATGGCTCCTTTCACATTTAGCAAATCAAGGGTGGGTGGGGTAAAGCACTGCTTTAAACTATCATAATCTGTGCTTGACTAAATTTACCATGAATAAACATTATGCTATTCTCCATCCCTGTCTTCTCAGGGGTATGATATATTCCTGTCTTTCAGTAAACTGTGGATATGGAGAGTAGCACTCACTCCAGCTGTGAGTAGGAGTTAAACAGCTGTTGTGCTTATGCATTGGAAAATATAGAGGATTGCTGATCTTTCTGGAAAGTCATGGCAGCAGTTTGGGTACCTTTGTGGGCCATATGGTTTCCAATAAAAGTTGAAGAAGAAGCACCCACAAACTAAAACAAACAAACCCCCCTCTACCATGGCCAATGACATTTACCAGTTAGACCCAGGAGAAGTCAAAAGGAGTGAACCTGGGGAATTAAAACACTCCTTACAAGGTGATTTAACAATAAGGCAGCAATGATTTCAGTTTAATGAGTTGGCAGCAGTGCCAGCTATGAATGTTCATGTGCTTCCTCTCCCTGTGGAGGCTGTGTTTTGAACTTAATCAGACAACTGCTCTAGATACAAAAATCACTACCAATGCCAAATGTTTGGTTTTGTGAGTTGGCTAAGTTCCCTGATATAGGTCACAGTATGGTCCCACAAATAATTGATCTGGCATGGCAAAGGGGAAGCTGTACTGAAGGAACAAGGTGGGCATGAGGCAGTACAGAGAAACAGGTACTTACTAGTTTCTGTGCCAAGAGCTTTGATTCATAAAATCATGCTCTCAGTGGGAGATAGAGGCTTGCTGCAGCCCAGCAGTGAGAGAGTGGTAGGATCTGTGGTGCCAGATGTTCCTACTCTAGACAAAGTAGAGCATTTTGGTCTTCTCATGCAACCCTCAGTTCATTCCTGATGATCAGTTCTTGTATGAGCATGTCGTTTTCCCTCAAATAAACCCAAGCAAGAGGGTGATGGAGAAGGAAGAGAGGGCAACAGGTTTTCTGAGATGTTTTAATTACAAAAAACAACCTTGTAGTGAGCTTCTATTTTTAGTTAAATAACTAACGATAAATCAAAATGCTTCTCCAAACTTAATTATCCAATAATAATTACCATAGCAACCAGTTCTTTATATGGCACATGTTGAAAACACTATTAAAGCACAACAGCTTTACTTTCCCAGTTTTCCCAAACCAGGCAAGAACGAGTCTAATCTGTTGTTGAAGCCAATCCAAAATTAGAAAGGAAAATATGACAGGCATTAAACAATTTCCCACAGGCACATTTCAGGAATTAATGAAATTCCTGCACTTTAGGACTGATTGGCCCTGAGAATGTCCAGTTGGAGATTACATTGCAAACCATTCCTTTACTTCTCAGATGTGTTATGGTGGCATTAGCCCCAACACTGCTCTGTTTCTATGCAGCAGAACAAAATTACCCAATGAAGAAGTTAATAGCAACTTTATTTCTGCAGGGTGCACTAGGATGTCTTTCTGCACTTGAGGTAGTAATGCACAAGTTTGGTGTCCTTCTGTGTTTCAGAAATGTTTCTAAACTCTGTCAGCTTTCTCTCCTCTGCCTCCACTGTGGATGCTTTCCATGTGGACATACGATGCTGTTGACTCAACTGTTGATGATATTGCCTGTGGCAGTTGCTATCTTTTAGGGCCAGCTATCAAACAATGTATTTCCAATCCAATGGGTTTGTTGAATATTCAGAAATATTCACTTTTCCTCAGGTTATGGGCTCTTTGGAAGTGCTGAACTCAGTCAATTGCTACGCACTATACTATATAAATGTCTATTAGTGTCTGGCCTTATGGTTCTGTATTCCCTGATGGACAATTGGACATCAAAGAGGAAACTCAGGATGAAACTAAAACACAGTTCAGTTATGATTTTGAAGTTTTGAAACTTCTGGAATTTTCAAACCCTTCTTTAACTCACTCCCAGTTGTTGATAAAATCACAGGATTCTGTGTAAACTCCAAGTCAAGGACAACTCAGTTAAGTGCTCTCAATAGCAAAAATGTCTACAAATTGTTGTTATGCTTAGCCCAGTAACTCACCTGTACCCTTCTGAACTTCCTGTTCCCTGAACTGCACTCAAGTCTGTCTTGAAAAGCTGTCTGTGGCTGATTATCTACTACTTCCCAACAGACTTGGGAGCTACTTTACCATCTTTTCAATGAATTTTGTTTTTCCTGTTCTCTTGCATTACTATATTGTACCTACTTTGATTATAACTTCTTCCTGACCAGCTGTGTCCAGTGTGTTTGGAATCTGTTGGCTCCCAAATCAACTCAAAATATTATCTTGGTTTCAGCTGCCTTGGCAAAGCCCTTTTTATACAATGAGTGGCAGATTAAAATGAAATTATTTAAATCAATGTGTACTGTCAAATTTAAACTAAATTTACTTGTCTGACTTGTGTCCTCTCATATCTTTTTGGCTTTGGCCAGTTTTCATATTGATTTTGCAAAGGGCTTTGAGATGCTTGTGTGGAGAACTCCTTATAGATGTAAATTTATTTGACAAGTGATTTCTCTGTGAACTAAGCTTTTAATCACTTCCTATGAGAAATGAAGAGCAGAGTTTTGGAGTAAGAATTTTAATGGGTGCTTCTTCTTGGCCCCCTCACTTCAAAAGGGACATTGTGGTGCTGCAACATGTCAAAAGAAGGGCAACAAAGCTGGTGAAGGGTCTAGAAAAACATGTCCTGTGAGGAGCAGCTGAGGGAACTGGGGTTGTTTCGTCTGGAGAAGAGGTGTCTCATTGCTTTATACAGCTGCTTGAAAGGAGATTGTAGTGAGGTGGGGATTGGTCTCTTCTGCCATGTCTCAAGTGAAAGAACTGGAGGAAATGGCCTTAAGTTGTGCCAGGGTAGGTTCAGCTTAGATATTAGGAAAAAAATTTTCACTGAGGATGTTTAGATATTGGAATAAGTTGTCCAGGGAAATGGTGGAGTCACCATCTTTATAGAGGTGTTCAGGAGGTGTCTGGATGTGGTACTTGGGGATGTGGTTTAGGGGTGAATGTGGTGCTGCTACATGGTTAGACTAGATAATCTTGAAGGTCTCTTTCAGCCTTGATGATTCTGTGATTCTAACCACCTCAATGATCTTGTCAAGTAACTTCCTTTAGCTCTGTTCATCCTATTATGTGATTATGTGCAACTGCAGGTTAAAAAAATTCAGCAGGGGATGATCCTGTTACACAGATATTTCCAAACAGCATGGTAATGGGTACCTTCTTTGCATTTTTAAAATATTAGAGAAGCAGACCACCCCAGAGTCCTATTTAACATCAAAACATATCACCCATGGTTTTTTGAAGATCACTTGCTGTGTCTACTACTTTGCTTATCTGAGTGCTATGCAGGGTACAAATGGACATATAAATGTTGTGAAAATATCACAGATATTTCCAAACAGCATGGTAATGGGTACCTTCTTTGCATTTTTAAAATATTAGAGAAGCAGACCACCCCAGAGTCCTATTTAACATCAAAACATATCACCCATGGTTTTTTGAAGATCACTTGCTGTGTCTACTACTTTGCTTATCTGAGTGCTATGCAGGGTACAAATGGACATATAAATGTTGTGAAAATATTTTCTTTTTTTCACATTATACCTCAGCTTTTGTACTGTGAGAGCATTGATTACTTTCAGGTCAGTCAAAAAGATATAAAACTCTGTATATCTTCTAAAATCTGTCTGCCCTGGCTCACGGCCTTGATAGGCTGTAGAAAATTGGAATTGACCTCAGTAAGCTCTAGGGAAAAAGGAATGGCAATTAGAGACTCAAGCCTTATATGTCTTTTTTATTCTTTTATCAACGAGAGCCACAGATTAGCATGCCTTGCAAGTCATAGTGCTTTACTTTTTGGATTGGTTTCAGTCAGACTACTGTGTGTAAGAAAAGCAGATCCTGCCTCTGCATAAGCTGTTGTTTTACCTGTAACATGTTTTCCGTTATTCCCTTTGTCCAAATCAAATTATGTGCTCAAGAAATCTAATTGAAGGCCAAATTCTAGTGCATTTGCTCTAAGGAGATATGTTGAAGTGAGTGGCACTAGTCCTGAGCATTAGCAGAGATGGGTGACTGAATGGCTCATGAGGAAATTGCAATTGAATTTGCAAGCCCAGGAGAACACCCTGCCCCTGCTTTCACTGTTGAAATGCACATTTCAAATGTTCTGAAGGGATTTTCTTTTTTTTCTACCCTGTATTCTAGCTTTCCTAGTATGTGAACACTGATTATCAGTCCAAGTCAAAGCCAAAAGTCAGTCAAAAAGAAAGGTTAGCCCTTCCAGCCACCCACATCTGGTTGCAGTTGTCCTTCTGAACAATGCAATTCTGAATTAGTCTTATCTCATGTCAGCTTGTCATACACCTCTTAGTAGCCTGCACCAGAGAGGAGTTATCTCATAGGCTGAATTACTGCATTCTCTGATTTATCTTGGAGCAAAGACAGAGAGTGTCTTGGGGAAGCTGTCTGTTCCAGGGCAACCTGCCTCCAGTAGAACAGGGTAAGGTAGATAACAGGGGAAAAGCAGTAAGCAGAGGTGGAATAGTCATAAATACAGGCTAAAGACTCTCAAATATCCCTTTTAAAAAGTAAATGTAAGGGGTAATACTTCAAGACAGTAAAATCAGGAATGTTGAGTGGCAAATGAATTGGAAGCAATTAGTCACTGTTTATAAGCATGATGCAGCACTCAAAGAAATGCTAAAGCTGTGAATTAAAGCAAAGAATGATACAATTTTTATCACAAAGTGCCGAATTAAACTGTAGAAATATTCACCATTGAGTGCCATAGGGGACAAATGTACCTTGAGAAAAATATCAGAAAATGTTGAGCAGAAGGATTGAGCACACTACCTCCAGCTCAGAGGTGCTGTAAACCACAGGAAGATGCAAGGATCATGCCAGTCATGCCCTAGTTCTCACAAGCCTCGCCTAGACATGTATTACTGGAAAAGGTTAAGCAAAATTTCATCTCGAGACAGGATATGCATTATTATTTAATCACAGCACATAAATTGTAAATTAATTCCCTGTACTATTGTAGAACAATACTCCAGATTCAGACATACAGGAATATATGAAGCTGAAGTTTCTGCCAGATGCATTTGATTTGATATCAGATCTCACTTGCAAACCCATGTGACTGTGGAGAGTGAGACCTGCAGATCTGAGGCAAAGCATCACAATGAGATTAGGGAATTTTTCTAAACATTTTCTCCCTACTATTAGGACAAACAACACTTGGATTTTAGGGAGACTGATTATCAGATAATGCTACAAAAATGCAATGTCTGGTCTTCAATGTTGCTGAACCACAGATTGCTGGAGTTTTCAAGACTGTTTTGACAAAACATCACTGAATGTTTTATCCTTGTACTCCTACCTGGACACTCTCAGTTTTCCTCTACCAGAGACAGTATCTAGACTGATGAACACCTGATCTGTCTTGGTGTGGCTGTTCTGGTGTAGTTATGATCCTGTAGGTATCACCTATAGCTATCAGATCCTGGGTGTCTGTGAATTCTCAACCAATAACACGGATGAGATATTGGATAAAGGTGTTGTGTCCAATCTCTTTGGGAACGTGAATAAGAAATTGGCAACATTTGACTGCACTTTCCCAAACAATCCTCAGTTCAATGGTGTTGATATGCCCTGCCTTACAAGCACGCAAAGCACAGAGGTATCAATGACAGACAAATAAGCCACTGAAATTTACACTGTCCAAGGATCCCCTACCATTTGGCTTTTTGAAGTTCATATGGCAAAGGAAGAAGCTTTGACGCACCTTCTACAAGGAAAACAAGTATAGCTCTTACGTAGACTTCAACAAAGAAAAGGTCTGTGTACACAGGCACCAGCTATGCAAGAATTTGGTTATCCTTTCAACTTTCCCTTGGTTGATTCAGAATTCAGATTGTGCAAATGTGTGCTTTGACATCAGCTGAAAATGAATTTACTTAATTTGGTCAATAATAACACAATAACTATTATCACTGGTATTAATTCTTAGCTAACCGATATACTTTTCCTTAGTATGGCTTGCTTCTCAAAGTAAGCCGTGGAACAAGTCAAAGTTGCTTTTTGCAGAAGAGGCAGTGCAAAAACAAATTGTTAATTATGTTTGTAATCATTCCTGTCTAGAGCTCTGTGAGTCAGTTTTTGGAAACATCATTTGTGGGTCAAGCAGAGTTTAATGCCCTCAAATACTGCATATCTCATCCTCAAGGCAGAGAGAATTTTACAAGTTTGATGTCTCTACTTGAGATCCAAGTGATTCTTTTATGCACTTTTCTAACTGCTACTTTTGCAGCCTACAGAACAGTTATTCTCTCTCTTTCTTTTTTAAAGACATATTTTTGCTTCTCCTGTCTAATCAAATGCTGTTTGTTGTTCATTGCAGATAGCAGCTCAGGCAGTGTTATTTATGTGTATGAACACTGCAGGAATCTTCATTAGCTACCTATCAGACAGAGCACAACGTCAAGCCTTCCTGGAGACCAGAAGATGTGTAGAAGCCAGATTGAGGCTAGAGACAGAAAACCAGCGACAGGTATTGGAGAAACAATCCTATTTTTGTATTAACTGGTGTTGATAATTGCATAAGACTGAGCTTTTGTAGCCTTGCTGAGTCCAATGTGATGTACCTGATTTGTTCAGATTAGGTGAGTTTTATGTTGTTATTTTGCTGGTGTGTATTGAGTTGATACAATATCTGAAAGATTTTCACTGGGAAACAGGATGAATAGGGAATGACTATTCATTGTCCCTTCCCATAGAAAAGGCTATCAAATTAAACAGCAACTAGCACGTGTTTAAAAATGGTTCTTTACTTAAGGTGAGCTGGAAAGCTTCATGTTTCAGACTATTGTGGATACTAAAACATATTAATCAAGTGACAGATTTTCAAAACTTGTCTGGGCTCAATCCTGTGCCATGTGCTCTAGGATGACCCTGCTTGATCTCTGAGGTTGGACCAGATGACCCACTGTAGTCCCTTCCAACCTTCCCCATCCTGTGATTCTGTGAGTCTGTGGTTCTGTGTGAACTAAGCAATTTCCTGGAAGCAAACTCTATTTAGGCAGAAAAAGCTAAGACATCACCTCTGGCTCACAGATGTATTTTTGCAGCTGGGCAGACCCTGCAGGGAAGTATCACTATATGCTTACTCTGTTCTTAAACTTCCTGAAAAAATCACCTCTTGGCCACTGTGTGCAATAGCATATTAGATTAGGTGAACTTTCGATCTGAGCAGGTATGGTTGTTCTCAGATACTTCATCTTTTCTAACCCAAAATAAGAGGCATTGAATAAAAACCAGTTTGGTACTTATTATTATGTACCAAGGGAGCATCAATGAACTGTAGCATGCTTTACATATTTAGCATTTCCCACTGAAATATCTAAAGGTTCACCTGCTGCTTAAAATCTTGTATTAAGATCAAAATACAATCTGTGTACATCCATATATACATATATATGTTACAGTGATATTTCATTCTCAAATGAATTTAGCCATTCATTTTGCCCTGCTGTATAGATATGTATATTGCTTCTAAAATTTATTTCATTTACCCCTTGAAAGTCATGTTCTTATACAGAGTTCTAAGATGTCCTATTCTAGATATTATTGACTAATGACTCAGTATGAATGCATGACTGTGCTGAGTAATGCCAGTTACCTCTGCAAGAACATCTCTGCAGCCACAGCTGACTGAGAGGCTTTGAGGGGTGTTATCTGGGATGCTCTGTTATCATTTTAACTGTAGGATTACATTTTTATGCCTTTTGGGGTGGTTTTCATTTTTTTTCTTGTCTAATCTTTCATAAACTACCATTTTGTAAGCTTTATTTGACCATGGTTTTCTAGAGGTCATAGTGAAAAACTTTATAAAACACTAGCAAAAAATTCCCGTGTTCCAGGTTACTCTGAGGATTTTCCATTAGAATTATTTTATCATCTCATGCAAAAATAAAATTTGTACAGAGATTTTGAGAAATTCACTTTTGCTGAAATTTTATTTTCTATTAGGAAAATGAAGGCAGATTGTTTCCATTTGGGTGAGCAGATTTTCTTTTTGGTGTGTGGAGAAGTAGTGGTTGGATCTGAAATATTTGGTTTTAATCAGTCATTGTTGAACTGGGCATTTTGTCTTGGCCTATTGCCTTGCAAGTCTTCAGGGCTCTGTTGTTCTCTGAGGGCAGAACTTCCTGGAGAGTTACCTCACTGCAGCTGAGATTCACCTATAACCAAACAAAGTTGTGTGTCAGAGGCATCATATGACTGGAAATGCATAAGGGAAAATGTACTTGGGCCAAGGAAAATGCCCACAGGAGAAAAATACAGGCAACAGAACACCAAATGGAAGACCACTTCTAAAACTCAATAATAAATTAACCCAAAATTTAGGAACAACACGTTTTGAAATATTTCTGATCTTGTTGGAACTTTGTGTTATCATGCACACCTATATATAAGTTCATTTAATAAACTTTTCAGCTTTTTATTTGCACTGGGGACCACAACATTAATGAAATATTTCGATACTGAGGAATGGAAAGCCTGTTTCCCTCAGTCTTCTATTCTTTCCCTTTGCTTCTGAGGCAGCAACTCATTTAAGCAATTTTTAAACATCTCTTCTTTAACAAGGCTGGCAAGGTCACGTTTTAGGTGGCTGCTTTTTTTTTTTTTAGCTGCTTGTTCATGCTCATTTGATCAGTGCAAAGGCAGTAATTCAGTGACTAGCAACATTTGTCTGTCTTGAAGACATGTATTTCATGATACAGGAAATCTGTAGTTCACATGAATGTAAAAATCTTATTGCCTGTTAATGCATATCACATTTTAAAAAGTAAGGATTTAAAAACCCAGATGAACTCTACTAAATTAAGTCTATGACTTTCTGGAAAATAGCTCTATTGTATGAAGGGGGGAAAAAGTTGGGAAAAGTGTGTCCAGGACAATATTTGTGATGTTGTGATGTGGGTTCAGAACATTTCTATAAATATGGTTGAGGAGCTAAAAATATTCAGAGAAAACAGAGGAATAATTATTTGTAATTCTTCCAGACAATTATTCCAGGAATTCCAAATTCTTTTCCACTTCAATTTATTTCCCCTTCACTTCTCATAAACTGTCTAAACTTAAGGTTTCTTACAGCAGAGTAAAGTTTTTTGTGGCTTTTAGTGGTGGTACTGCTACTTTTTATAGTAATAGGTGACTTAGTTTAAATCTCTTGGGGTTTCTTGCCCACACAGCTTCCGCTTCTTAAACTGAAAATAATAGATAATTGGGCTTCTTAAACTGAAAATAATAGATAATTACAGTGGGTAATTGTATTGACATGCCAGATACATGACACATGAAGTATGACAGCTTGCCAGATAGGTCCCTTAAGGTCTGGTTTTGTCTTTATGTCATTTACTCTGTTTAAATCAGAAGACCAGTAAAATTAAAGGAGAAACCGCATGAGTTTAAAACTACAAAAAGGAATGTTATGCTTGTCTATAAGCAATTGCAGAATAAGACTCCAATTTCATATAATCACATAAATTATATAAATGCTTCAGATATACTTCTGTTCATTTCTGTGCATTGTTAAATCTAAGAAATCAAGTTTCTGCCCTCTCAAAATGACCCTTCCAATTTCTCAGTATCCCTTAGATTTATAATGTCTAATCATCTGTCATTCTAATAACTATAAATGCTTCTGCTGTCATTATTCAGTATTGTGTAATGCCTAAAAGAGGCAGTCATGGAAAGTCACCTGATTGTGAGCCAAACATTTTATAATCTGTATTTTAGAGCCAAGCAAGACGTACCATCAGAAATGTGGAGCTGTACAAGGGAAACATAATACTGATTAATGTAGATATCTGGGTTTCAGAGATTTGTAAGAATCCTCTAATGAGTATTTGCAGATTTTCTGGAATATATATATATAAAGTTTCCACTATATCAGTTTCTGTCTTGTGGTGAAAACCAAGAGATTGTTCTGTATTTCCAGATAATGTTTTTCAGTGAAAGCAGTTTCATCCATCACTCATCGCATAGAGTGCAATGAAAATAGAAGGTGAAATCACTAAAATCCCACTAGGGGTGAAAAATATTTTTGTTGTTTCTCATGCTACTCTGAGCTGAAATTTGGACAGTTAGATGTGATAGTGTGTTTTTCAGATGTCATTATTTTCCAGTAGTCTCTCCCTTTTCTGTGGTTTTCAGGATTTAAGAACTCCTTGCTTTATTTCATTATTGCTGTGAAGTTTTCCAGTTTGACAGTCAAAGTCATTTTGCTGTTCAGACATGTCTGGGTCTGTGGCCTCTGTGAATCTGAATTAGCTCCACTGGCTCCTTGTCCACAGAAAATATTCTCAGAAGCAAGTTCAGCTTTTATGCCAATTGCAATTCATTCATTTACTGCACAAGAAGGAAGAGGACAAAGTGCAGACCTGGATGATGGAAAAGACTTTATGGAGCCTGGTTGGTCCAGGGCAACTTGTCTCCAGTTTTTAAGTGATTCAGTTTCTGTGTCCATGTTTCCCAAAGTCTATACAATAAAACTCCTACATCTTTTTCCATCGTTCCTCCCACATCACCATTTACTCTGAAGAAGATTTTTGAGTAAAATTTTTACAAGTATTTCAGAAAGTCTGGACTTTCAGTCGTATTTTCAGATCATCAGGGATCTGATTTTTTATTGCTCTTCTTCTGTTTTTAAGCACCTGGGGTTGTTAAAAGTACATATTAGCATTTTCAATTACAATGAATTTTCTAACTCTAATTACTCTATTATTAAAGT
This sequence comes from Acanthisitta chloris, assembly GCF_000695815.1. Classification (NCBI taxonomy): domain Eukaryota; kingdom Metazoa; phylum Chordata; class Aves; order Passeriformes; family Acanthisittidae; genus Acanthisitta; species Acanthisitta chloris. The sequence continues at coordinate 31,960 of NW_008676343.1, forward strand.
GAACAGTAGTGTGGCTACAAAGGAGAATTACTCCAGCAGTCATTGCTAATTATGTTTATGCACTTAACTCTATGGTATTATCCATGTGACAACATTTGGAAGTCTCAGCACTCTGTGAAACTGAGGGAACATCTGTCTCTATTTATTTCCCTATCTTCATTGCAAAATTAGAATTTTGGTGAAGATCTAAAACATTTCAGAGCTTGACTTAGTTAAATGAGACTCCACTGCAGATGAGTACCAGAAACACTATGTAATCAAAAGACAGAATTATCAGAGGAGCAAGGTGCAGACAGTAGCACAGAAAAATGTGTGGCAAAAACAGTCTCAGTTTAGTTGTTATTGATTAAATAATGAATTTAAATATTTTCTAATGAATTGTAGCTGGCTGCTTGTCCTTAAGAGATGTATGTATATCAACCAACCAAGTATGGCAGCCATAAAATGTCCTCCAACTTTGTTTTCAACACATTGTAATTATGAATAAACAACAAATATGAGGTTCTCAGTTTTCTTAAGTCCATTTCATTCCAGCAATATCATCACTTCCCACTGTTTGAAATTTTGGGTCAATATTTTCATTTTTTATCTATGTGTTCCAAAAATGTTGACAGCCAGTGCTATACTTTGTTAATAGCCACTTCAAAGACACTGTCCTCCTTTTTACTTTTATTTTATTGTAAGGACACAGCAGGTAATTCTGCTTTCATCATAGCTGGGCAATGAAAATAGAAAGTATAACTCTCTTAATTAGCTGCTGAAAACCTTTCAAAAACCATAAGTATGTAATTTCCTTCACTGTGAAAATATGTGAAATTGCCTTAATGAAGAGCAAGAACCTTCACAAAATTTTTTTTTCATTTCTGTTTCTCATGATACAAAATCCCTAAGTTTTAAATGAATGACATATTAAATCCAGACACATATTCAAGTCATGACTTTATGAAGAACTGCATTTACAATATATGTCTGGTATCCTAACCTCCTATTTCTCCAGCAAATTATCTTTACTTGAAATTTGTTTAACATTTTAAACCCTTAAATACTAACATTTAATTATAAAAGGTCTCTCAGATAACTTTGTCACTGCCTTTTTCTTTGCCACACATATGTATGCCAAGTTAGACACATCTGAAAACAATTATTGTGCAAGGAGGTTAATATTTGACTAACTGAAGCTGCAAATGGAGCCTTGAAAGGACTAGACAGGGAACAACACAGAAGTTAAATAGCTAATGTTATTATAGATAAAAGGCTATAAAAATCACTCCAGCCCTTACTTTTTACCTTGTAATAAGACTGCAACATTACAGGACACCTATTAATAGAAAAGTAATTTTACTCATAATGAAGAGATTTTTCCTACGTCATGACCACACTTCTATGCTCTATCCAAGACCTCTTTAGACTAACAAGACTAATGAAGCCTGGATAAAGCAGTAGGGGAATATGGATGAAAAGCTGCTTTCAAGATAAACAAAGATGTTCAACTGTATCCTACTAACATGAGCAACCTGTGGTCTGGACTACTGTTCAAAAAGCCTCAATATATAGTCTTTCTGATCATCATTTCTGGTAGATTTAGAGCATCTAATAACATCTTTTTAAAGAAGGATCTTCTTTGCACTTGTTTGAGACGAGAGGAGAAATTAGTCCATATCTGTGTGTATTCATCCTCTGGAGAGGTGTTCATTCTTGTTCTCACTGTAGCAGGTTCTGTATCATTCATGAAAAGAAAAATCTCTACCAGGTGTGCAGAGTTCACCAGCAAAGCTGCACTGCTCCTGCTGTGCTAACATATTGGGAGGGAGTAAATTTAAATCAGAAATAAATCCTCCAGTTTTTAGGTCCTGACAAGCCAAATAGAGAATATTTTTTCTATTTTAGCACTACATTTTCACAATTTCAGTGGAGTTACCTAGTGCTAGAAGACCTAGCAAGCAGACCTCTTTCTCTGCAAACATAATCTCAAGATCCACCAAGATAAGGACCACTTATATGGAAATAAACCTCCTTCTTAATGACTTCCTTAAGCCTTATGAAAATTTTCTTAGGCATCTAGCACACTGCCAGAGGAAATAGAGCTGAAGGCTAGGGCAAGGAGCAATCAAGAGAGTTGATGAGGAACAAGCACTGTCTGTCTCCAGTCTTGCAAGAAGTACTCAGGCAGAAAGGTCCAGGCTGGTATCATACCTGATCCACTGGGCTTTTAGGGAGGCTTTCCATGAAGGTGAGATGAAGACAGGCATCTGCAGGTATAGTTATGGGTTTGGTCAGATCAGTGGGGAGCAAAAAGAAAAAATGTTTCCACATTAAATTTTCTAATGATAAGAGCCCTCTAAGAGAATACCTTATGTAGTGGGTTGACCCTGCCTTGATGCCAGGCACCCACCAAAGCCACTCTATCACTCCTCCTCACAAGTAGACAGTGGAGAGAAAACAGAATGAAAGGTTCATGAGTACCTCCTCACTCTCCTTCTCCACTGACCTTAGTGTCTGCGTAGTTGTTCCTCTCACATATTCTAACTTCTCTGTTCTCTGGCCACAATCACTTCTGCACAATAACTTTTTTCCTTCTTAAATCTGTTGTCGCAAAAGCATTACCACTGATCAGCTGAACTTTGTGGCAGTAATGGGTCTGTCCTGGAACTGCTGGGTTTGACTTTACTGGACATGGGGGAAGCTTCTAGCAGCTTCTCACAGAAGCCACCCCTGTAGCCTCCCCACTGCCAAAAAATCTGGCCGTGCAAACACACTACCCCTAGCAGACAATTCTTCCCTCCAAGTCCTGCCACTGGCTTAGTGGACACCTACTTTCCAGGTAATCTCTTTCTCATAGAGGGCTCCACAAATCCAATTAAAGCTCATTTTGAAAGTCAAAACAATTTGGATATTTTTTCATTTGATTTCCGTAAAGGATTAGAACTCATCACCCTAGAGAACTGTTTATTCAGGTGAAAAGAGGATTGTTTTGTTTTCTAGGTATGAATACACGTTTTATCTTTCTGGTTGTGGATATGAGGGCTGTAAAATGAGAAGACAGCTCTTAGTCTTCAGAACAATCTGCTGTTGGCATATTTAGTCTCTCCTGCCTGTTATCTGTGGAAAAACTGTAATCCTGCCTTAATCGCTTTTTCCATTAGAAAACTGTTCTGTTTGACCATTTGTTTCCTTCTGCCTCTACTTCCAGAGGATTCTTTTTCACACTTTCCCCTGCAACGGTCTCTATTTCCCACAGCTTTAAGGAGATCTCTGCAGATTGATGAACTCTGGTTTGTTTTGGGATTTTTTGTTTTTTAAAGCAGCTTACATGTTGTGGAGGTTTTATCAATCTCTGACAAATCTAGATTTAATCAACCATCAGTACTTTGCAACGTCTAAAATAAGAGCAGATTGGACTTGGATTGGAAAGGACACTCTAAGAGGGTTAAACACTATGAAGTTTTTTTATATATATACTGGTGGTAAGAATATTAAAATCTCTCTAAATTGGTATGAGGATAAAGTTCAGATTTAGTTCTTTTAAAAAAGAGTAATCTGAATTTTAGAGAGCACATGGTCTTGCTTTGGAAAAGTATTTTAAAATGCTTTATATTTAGAAATGATGATCTCAATAATTGAGGCAAAAAACAAACTCAGAATTAAAAATATAATTCTGTGCAAACCTCTGGTTACATATTGCATTTTAGTCAGCTTTTTTGTCTTTATAGAAAATAATCTGTTGAATGTGAGATTTTCAGAAAAGTTTCACCTGTTATCCAGACGTTTTTTCATTTTAGTGTCTTGCTCTAAAGAACCATGATCCCCATATAATATTTTTCTTGATGTTGCTCCTTCAGCATGTAATGGATGAAACCCAAAGGATAACATACTGGTTAATCTGACAAGTGAAGGAATATGCAAAGTTTATGTTGTTCTTCACTATCCACATCCATATTGTGATTCAGTAGGTGACCTAAGACCATTAACAGACTTCTTCTCCTTATTTGTGGGGGAAGAAATGCCCTTATGCTTCTGTATGTACCAGGATGTACATTTGCTGCATCTTGTTGTCTCAAAATATCTTATTTCTTAAGCCATTTGCAGTAGAAGATGAAACATTTTAAATGTCAGATTTTAGATGTTGTTTCTTCACATTTGTTGCTGATGTTTGTTTCTTATCATCATAGCCCCCAAATTTTGATTTCAAGTAGAAATCTAAAGTAAAATGAAGATAAAAATCATCTGCTGCCTTCTCTCCCATTCCTTGCAAATCTGGAGTAATCACATGGTCTCAAACAGTAGAATGAGATTTACAGCCAGTGCTAGAGAGATGGGAATCAGATCCTGAACTGCAATTTATACGCGGGAAGAATAATCCCAGTGTGTCAGGTCTTGAGGCATGGAAGCTTACCCTGGAAGAAATTGGTGAGAAGGAAACCTCTGCTCCCCTTCCTTACTAGATGGATTTTGAATTCACTAAGGATAAAACTCCTTTCTGAAAATCTGTGTGGTACTTTGATCTCTAAACCAGGCTGTTCAAATGCCGTGCTGGTCAATAGTGAATGGGACTGATTGGGTTTTGGTGGCCTGTGCCTCCTGTGTTCTCAGCTCCTTGCTAAAGTGAGAGGTGTCTAATAAAAAAAAAAAAAAGCCATTATCACAGCTGCCACTGACTAGTGACCCTTGCTGATGTGTCAGGGAAGTGGACAGAGGTGAATGAGTAAGGGGAATGAAATAGTTTCAGCCCCCTACAGCGATGAAACACTCCTGCCAGCTGGGCTGCAGTACAGTCATCTCTGCTTAATAAAGAACTCCAGGCTCCAAATTCATCAGGTTAGTGCCTGTCCTGAGCTCTGAATTTACTTACTGTACTTAAGGTCATCTTTCTTTCTTGTTCAGGATCAGAACTCCTCAGCTACTAAGGAACTTTCCTTAGTGCCCAGAAAGGACTGTAGGAGGACTCTAAAAATAATGTCCTTACAAGGTGCACAATTATTAGAGAGACTCTGTGGTCCTGATAATGGTTTTAAATTATCTGACCATGAGCAGTACTGATTCCAAGCCAGACAGAGCCAAGTTACTGATGTCATTGCTGAGATAATTTATAGGCAAGATAAAATATTTGGATTAACATTTATAAATAGGCTGATGATCTTTCACACCATCAGTATTTAGGTGCCCACCTTCAAGCCTATTAAAAGGGATTTGATTTTCAGAGAGTGACCATTGCTTCCACCTACAGAAATGTTCCAGGGTAAGTATTATCCAGCTTGTGCTCTTTAGTCCTGGAGTCTTCTAAGTCTCTGGCAAGGTGCATCTCTTGTTTTGACCAGAATGAATGACCTTGTAGTTCTTATTCATCTTGTTGTTCAGCAGTGCTTTGGTCATATAAAGCTGAACAATAAATGGCCTGTGAGCCATTTGGGACATTTTCCATGTCATTAGCTGAAATATTTTGTACTCTTGAGAAATGTGTATTTTTCTGAAGTTGTCTAGTAATTTCAGCAAACAGCAAAAAAAGTAAAAAAGAAGAAAAGATTAACAAAATTAATAAAACATACAAACACCAAAGAAGAATTTTATGAAGATGCAACCGCAGATGAGACAAAGTTCTCTAGAAGTGAAAGTGTACCCAGGCATAGCACCACAGGCATTAAAGTCAGATGGGGCCATTCTGATATTTTAGAACAAGTTTGAATTGTAGGAGGTGTTTTATGCTCATTTTCTGTTTCAGTAATATAAGTAAAATCACAAGATTATGACATTATGGTATCAGTCTCCAGGAGTTGTGTCTATCTTTCTCCCGTTTTTTATGACTGGACTTCTTGTGCAAACTAACTGAAATTTATGGAAGCAAATACACTAGAAGACAATACAATGCTTTTTGTTGAGATATGTGTCTTAGTTCTACATAAATCTTTTTTTTTTCTGAATATTTGTCTTCTCTACAATTTTTAATGAAGAATAAATAACAAAAAAAAATCATCATGATATTTAGAGAAACAAAATTGCAAGACTATAAAATTTGCCCTTCATGTATAAGATATTTCTAATGGTTTATTGTGAAACTGGACAGTATCACTTGTAAGGACTCAGCTCAGGAGCCTCCAACATAAGTAGGACAGGGATCTATTGAAGCAAGTCTAGAGGAGAGTCACAAAGATGACCAAAGGTCTGGGGCACGTCTTCTATGAGACAGGCTGAGAGAGTTGGGATTGTTCAGCCTGGGAAAGAGAAGGCTCTGAAAGACCTTGCAGTACCTGAAAGGGCTACAAGGGAGTTGGAGATGGTCTTTTGAAAAGGGCATATAGTGATAGGGCAAGAGGGAATTGATTTAAACTAAAAGAGAGTAGGTTTAGATTATACATTAAGAAGAAATTCTTTACTGTGAGGGTGGTGAGGCCCTGGCACATGTTGCCCAGAGAATTTGTGAATGTTCCATCCGTGGAAGAGTTCAAGGCCAGGTTGGATGGGGCTTTGAACAACCTGTTCTAGTGGAAGGTGTTACAGTCCATGGAAGGGAGGTTCTAACTGGATGATCTTGAAAGTTCCTTCCAACCCGAAACATTCTAGGCTCTAGGATTCTATGATGAATGTTCATGTCTACAAGGCAAGGTGGTAATACATATTTTTTAACTCCAGCTTTTCACCATGTGTCTTTGTGACGTGGTTGGGTTTCACAATGTAGGTCTAACATCTCTTCATTCAGGAGGTAAAAAATCACTTAAGATTCAGAGGATCTGGAATTACTTACTATTAGGTGTACTCAATACAGACACTTAATTTGAGAGCACTTAATTTGAGACCTGCATTTCCTGTTTTCTAAGCTAAAAGACAGTTCAAATGACAAAGCACTGCCAGGAGATTGATTCATGATGAAGCCTAGCAGAGGTAACAACAGGCCATTGCTGTCAAGAAACATAGGCTTCCTCCCTGCAGGACTTATCCCCAGGCCCATGCTCCCACCCACTCCCATGCAAGTGCTCAGGTGACCTAATGACAAGCTGATTCATTGTACCTGTGCAATAGAGTGTAATCACTGGCTACAGTTAGTTTCATGATCAACTGTGCGACTTTTAAAATTGATTTTCTAAATATGTTTTGTAAATATTTCGCAGAGGAATATAGTTTTGTAATTAAAATATATACACAGCAGCAGTAACAGATATCACACCAAAAAATTACAGGAAGAGTTGTTCCATCATACTACAGGATAAGCTAAGTATTTATGAAGCAAAAAAAAGATACTTGGAAGGCATAAAAATACAAACTGACAGCCCTGGAATCAGCCTTCTACATCTCAGGGATAGCAGAGCAAGCAGGCACAAAGATTGTGATATCCTTACATAGCCAACTGGCTGATAAAAAAGGCACTGCCTTTGACACCTGGCAATAGATTGTTAATCGCCAAGCCCTGCCAAGATTTTGTAGTGTGGCTTCAGGTACTTAAATCTTCAAACCATTCACCATCCAACCAAAGCAAAGGACCAGCAAGCAGTACATTGCAGTCCTTCCCTTCAGCATGTGCTACATATATGGTGGCCTGGGGGAATACAGGGAAATTGTAGGCAGGGTTAGGGACAGAGTTAGGGAAGCCAAGGCCCATATAGAACTGAATCTGGCAACGGATATTAAGGATAATAGGAAATGCTTCTATAGATATATTTCCAGCAAAAGCAACACTAGGGATAGTCTCTCCAGACAGAGACAAAGACCTGGCTACCCTTGACAGAGAGAAGGCTGAGGTTCTCAATGACTTCTATGCCTCAGTCTTCAACAGCAAGTACTCTAGTCATGCTGCCCAAGTCAAGAAAGGGAAATGCAGGGACTTGGAAAATGAAGACCCTGAGTTCACTGTAGGAGAGGATCAGGTTCATGACCACCTAAGGAATCTGAATATGCGTAAGTCCACGAGACCTAATGAGATTCATCTCCAGGCCCTGAGGGAACTGGAAAATGTAGTTGCTAAGCCACTATCCATCATTTTTAAAAATTGTGGCAGTCAGGTGAAGTTCCCGAGGACTGGAAAAAGGGAAATATAACCCCCATTTTTAAAAAGGGAAAAACAGAAGACCCAGGCAACTATAGGCCAGTCAGTCTCACCTCTGTGCCAAGCAGGATCATGAAGCAGATTCTCCTGGATACTATGGTAAGTCATATGGAAAATGAAGAGGTGATTGGTAGCAGCCAACATAGATTTACAAAGGGCAAATCATGACTGGCAAATTTGATAACCTTCTATGATGTGGCTACAACATTGGTGGATAGGGGCAGAGCAACTGACATCGTCTGCCTGGACTTAAGCAAAGCATTTGGTACTGTCCCTCATGACATCCTTGTCTCTAAATTGGAGAGACGTGATTTGATGGATGGACTACTCAGCAGATAAAGAATTGGCTGGATTATCACAAACAGTGGTGGTCCATGACTCACTGTCCACATGGTGACCAGTGAAGAGTGATGTCCCTCACAGGTCAGTGCTGGGCCCAATACTATTCAACATCTTTGTTGGTGACATGGGCAGTGGGATTGAGTGCACCCTCAGCACTGACGACAGCAAGCTGCATGGTGCAGTCAATACAGCTGAAGGGAAGGGATGCCATCCAAAGAGACCTTGACAGGCTTGAGAAGTGGGCTGATGCCAACCTCATGAAGTTCAACAAAGTGAAGTGCAAGGTTCTACACCTGAGTCACAGCAATCCCAGGCACATCTATAGGCTGAGCAGAGAGGTCATTGAGAGCAGCCCTGCAGAGAAGGACTTGGGTGTGATAGTTGATGAAAAACTCAGTATGACCCAGCAGTGTGCACTCACAGCCCAGAAAGCTGTGTCCTGGACTGCATCAAAAGGAGTGTGGCCAGCAGGTTGAAGGAGGTGATTCTCCCCCTCTACTCTGCTCATGAGACCCCTGGAGTCTGCATACCATTCTGGTGTCCCCAGCATAAGAAGGACATGGAAATATTAGAGCAAGTCCAGAGGAGGACCGTGAAGCTGATAAGAGGCCTGGAGCACCTTCCCTATGAAGACAGGCTGAGAAAGTTGGGCCTGTTCAGCCTGGAGAAGAGAAGGTTGTGTGAAGACGTCATGGCAACCTTCCAGTATCTGAAAGGGGCCTACAGGGAAACCGGAGAGGGACTCTTAATTAAGAACTGTAGTGATAGGACAAGGTGTAATGGGTGTAAGTTGAAAGAAGGGAAATTTAGATTAGATATTAGGAAAATGTTTTTTACTGTGAGGGTGGTGAGACATTGGAACAAGTTGCCCAGGGAGGTAGTGGATGCCCCAACCCTGGCAGTGTTCAGGTTCGATGAGGTCTTGAGCAACCTGATCTAGTGGGGAGGTGTCCCTGCCCATGGCAGGGAAGGTCGGGACTAAATGATCTCTAAGGTGTATACCAACCCCTTAACATACTATGATCCTATGATATTTTCTCATGTAGTTCTGGAAAACAGTATTGAGGAAATGATTGGGTAATATGTCCTACCTATAAGAAGTGTATGGGAAAAGCTTTTTCCTTGTTGCATTGCCATAACCTTTACAACACTTCTCAGTTAATAATTAATTAGACACTTATAAAAAGTCATTACTCTTATAAACACTGGGTTATCAGTTTGGATGAGACTCTAGCTATGTTTCATAGCCAATAGCTAAACAAAAGGAGACTCCAAGACCTCCTGTGTGGTATGGCCTCGTTTCTCTTTGAAAACAGCAGATGCCTAAATGGAACATGCAGCCAAGGATAGGATGACTGGGAATGGTAATTGCCTGAATTGAAATTAAACAAAGTTGATACAGCTCATATTGCACATTGAAGCAATAAGTAGTAAAAGGTAACAGGCAGACTCATAGCCCCACAAGTCTGAATGTATTAGATATTGAGGTTTCTTCCATACTTTTTAATTAATTGCCATTGTCTTGATAACACACAAGAAAGAATAGTTGCAAATAGACTGCCCATTGTGCACTAAGTAAGAATGAAAGAATTTCTCTTTAGAGCCGTTTGTTATAATGAGAAGTGCTAATTCCTATTTTCTAGAGTGATAGTTACAATAATTACATCTATTCCAAGCATTGTCAGGTTTCCAGTAGAAAACAATGCCATTTTTTTCTGCTTCCCTTAAACATAATAAAAAGCTCATGTACTCCAGAAAGGCTAAAACCACTGCTCTGAATGGTCCTTTTCACATGCTATTAAGTTCAGTGTTTAAGACAATAAAACCTCTGTGATATTAATTGCAAATGTTGTTAAGGACAAGTTTGATGATTCTAGAAAATGATTCTTAAAAATCAAGATGAAAAAGGTAGAACAATTTTTCTAGAGTCTCTTGAGTTAAACATTTCTGGGGTATGGCCACTCCAGTTTTACAGAAGTGTCTTGGGAACAGCCATAAGCAACTTGTTTTCTGATTCAAAGACTTCCTCTCTCAATGTATATGTAGGTTCACCCATTTGAAAGCATGTGTAGAGGAGGAAGAACAAAGCCTGAATTGACCTGTCAGTCAAGAGGGAGTTTTTATCCATTGGCAAAGCCAACCCCAATAAAGATGTTGTGGAACAAAGGAAAATCTATACCATCTAAGAAGAGCTGGTGCAGGCAGCTTATGCAGACAGCTGACCCTGCAGGGATGATGCCCTCGCGTGGCCTGCAGGGAAATCTTGGGGATTTTGACGTTCCTCTTGTCAGTCTCCTGCAGATCCCAGATTGCTTGTTGATGTTTTGTCCTTGTTAGTATTTTTTTCCCTTTGATCAGCCTCCGTGGAAAGGTCTGCAGTCTTTACTCACAAGACTGAGGCCTTGTGCACTGGTTAATTAACTCTTCTCAAAAACTGTTCCAAAGGTCATTATTTATTCATTAGGGACATGCCCCACTTGTCCATGAATGTGCCTAGCTATGTTTGTGTGGTGTTAAACACTGTTAATACCCCCTGATTTCAGTACAAGTGACACAAGGGATTGGTGCATGCAAACCACAGCAAATTTGTTCAACAAAGAATGACTATTATAGATGCATAAAACAAGAAATGAGCCTCAGAGACAGTATCAATGTTACATTACAGTCTTGGGACTTTAAACAGACATGTGTGACTCATGAAGTTAATTTGCTTTATTGCTGCAGGATTTGTTTCACTTTTCCTAATTTTTCTTGAAGGACTAGATTGGGTAGGAGTCAGCTCCATGTTTAGACACCTCCTAAACTAGGTGACTACACACTCCTTACACCTATGAGCTCCTCCTACTGTCAACTGAGATCTAGTCAAGAGAGACAACAGAACCCAGAGAGACCTATAGTGACACCAAAGAAGTCATTTACACCTGATCTGTTGAGTGTCTCCAGAGTCATTGGATAAAATGGAAGTCTAGGCTTGCCTGCATTGTAGTCACCAAAAATCAGGTGTCTGAATCCAGATCTGAATGCTACCATCAATTTGTTACATTTAGTGATTTCTACTGATCTTTTTTATTTTTACTTGGTTATTCTTTGGGTTAAAGGTTCTTTTTTCATTTATTTATTCTAAACTCTGACTGCTCCATCTTAAAGACTAGGACTGATTCATGTCATGAATGATTAATAGGAGAATAGTTCACTAGCTCTTTTCTGACATCTTTTGTTGCTGTCTTCTTTCTTCTGTGTCTTTTCTCTTGAACAAATATATCTCTGTTCCTCTTCAAACCACTTACTGCTACTGCTGTTTACCTTTGAATGGTCTCCACTTAGCCCATTGCTCAACCAGCAAGCTTTCAACAGGACTGGGTACTGTAGTTTCTTCCACCCTAGAGTTCATGACACCACTTTATTAGGCCTTTCTCTGAAAAAGAGAAGATATTTTTTTTCTCCTGTCTTTCCCTCCAACTCTGAAAATGCCTTGCAGGAGAGATTGACTAGAAATGTGAGGACTCTTTGATCATGTAAATAGTAAGGTACAGAAGACTATAAATTCCTATTTTTTTCTGGGGTTTGCTATTGTTCCTTTGTGCATGACTTCACACATTTGTGCTGTTCTTCTGTGCCACGGTATCTAAATCTGTGAAATGGGAACAATAGTATTTAACTAGTTTAAAGGGAGTTATCTGGCAAGGATCTTTATATAAAGGAAACAGTGACCTGACACTCATTCTTGAATAAATGAAAATCTTTTTTAACTACTAGATTGCAGCAAAGTGACATGAAAGGCCTGTGAAGAGGGACACATCTTGGTCCACAGAACATTAACATCAGCTATAGGAAAAGAAATAATGGAAGTGATCCACACTAGAGTCCACCTCTCAGTGCCCAGTTTGGGGAAGGGACCTGGTTTGCCATCCCCACTGCTTCATCAGTGTGATGTGGTAAGAGCAGCTTGGCAGAGCAATAGACAGATGATGCCCATAGATGGAAAAACTTTCAGTCCTCTGAATGTTTCAGTACCTGAGAATTGATTGGTGTCCAAAGTGCCTCATAAAAATACATATAGACACACACAGGCACACAAACATTATTTTCTTGTAGTGCTCCTCCATAGCATGACATACATAATACAGAATAGTGACATGAGCTGTATATGCACCTTCATTTGTGATCCTGACAAGGGCTGCTCACATGCTGCAGTATTAACAGTGGAGAGCTGCTGCAGAGGCATACTAATTAGCCTCTGGTTTCATGGGTCATTGCCAGATCTTATGTGCAGACAAGAACATTTAACTTACCTTAATGAGTAGCATGGAGGTTAAGATATCAAATGTGCTGGGTGCAATTGTCAACTATATTTTATTTTAAATAAATGTGCTATGGGCATTGCTTGATACCTTGTGAAGTGAATGCAAATAAGCAATGTAAGATTTTCCTGTTGGGGAAAAAAGTGCACTCTTTGTTTAAGCCATATGTCTGAAGAAACGACCTTTTTTATCTCAGATTTCCTGAACTGTTCAATAATAACCAGGATTTCTGTTTGCTTTCTTTGCTCTATCTCCTTTTCATTTTGAATTTGTATTCTTCTTTGTTTTCTTACAAGGATAAGGTAGGAAATGACATATTTCTTTTTACAGTAAAAAAAAATTTGTACCGTTCTGAATGTATCTTCACAAGAAGTCATCAAACACTTCAGTCATATGTGTCCCTGAAAGACCAGTCTGATTTATTCAGAGGGTGGATTTAGTATATAGTCATACTGAGATATGTATCTTAATAGTGAAGGAATAAGGGAATATATAGCTTGAAGGCCTTCTGTTAAAGGAAGATTAAGGACAAAAAATATTAAAAATATTTCTGGTTGCCGGAATATCAATCAGCAAATATTCCCAAATATGCCACTTTAAGATGCCATGGGACATCTGCTTGTGAGTGAAGCTACCTTAGGGCTAGACAATCCTGTGAAAACCTGGGTTTGCAAGAGTGTAAAGGACCTCTGGAGGGGACTGGTTTCTTCTTGATATCACAAGCACCACATTCAGTGTGTACATATCAGAAGAGTGGAGGATATCAGAATTCCCAGAAAGGGTGGAATAAAGTCAAGACAATGCAGATGTGCTAAAATTAGCACCACCCTGCGTGGAGAAACAGAAAGTCTGAGCTGGGCTTTTTACCAGAATAAAGGATGAGCTTACTGCATTATAGCTCACCACCTGCTCTATATCAACCATCACTGCCTTGCAGCATTTTTTGTCTCCCCCTCCCAAAGGCAGTGTTTGATTTAGAAAAGGTTTGTCAAACAGGTGGACAGAGGATTAGTAGAGTCTCGGTTCTCTCATCTTCTGTGTTACCATGTTATGCAGGCAGCAGCCCCAGAGAAAGCTGCTGTCTCAGAGTGTAGCCTAACACACCTCTGCTCCAGTGAAGCTATTAGCAGCATGTGTTTTGCTTTCTTAAGCAAATGTACAGTTCACCACAGCTGGGGCTGCCATCTAGACAAATGGCAGTGTTTATCCACAATGTGTTTCCGTTGTAGCTGAAGATTGTTTACCAACTACTGACTAAGACTGTTCAGAGTGAGAATTCACTGTAAAAGTTGTAAGTTAGCAATGGTATCACCTCCTATGAATGCTAGGGATGAATTCCTTCTATTTCTCAGATGTTTCATCTATGGCTACATTTCATTCATGACATTGAATCCTGCTGACATCAAAATCATTATTTTCAAGATTGTTTCATGATTCTCTCATTCCATCTATCATCCCTCTTTGTTCTGTCTTGTTCTCTCTGGATAACCTTTTGCCCTCAAGAAGGGACATAACACACAGCCTAGTAAGATGAGGTTATTTTAAGTCTTCCTCATATCAAGTTGCCTCAAAGCAAACTCGACATCAGCTTCTTCAATGGAGAGGAGAGGAGAGGAGAGGAGATTGTTTCATGATTCTCTCATTCCATCTATCATCCCTCTTTGTTCTGTCTTGTTCTCTCTGGATAACCTTTTGCCCTCAAGAAGGGACATAACACACAGCCTAGTAAGATGAGGTTATTTTAAGTCTTCCTCATATCAAGTTGCCTCAAAGCAAACTCGACATCAGCTTCTTCAATGGAGAGGAGAGGAGAGGAGAGGAGAGGAGAGGACGAGGAGAGATCCTCTCCATACTATCAGTTTTTCTTGTGGAAGTTTAAAAGTATTAGAATTTCTGAACATCTCAAAACTTATAAGGCTATTTCCAGGATTCATGTTATTTCTTATAAAATATTTATATGACACTATTTTGAATTGTTTATTTTATTCCATATTCATATTTCCAGTACAGAGATTTTGAAACCTTTGGGCATTTTTCTTTTCTGAAACTGATTTCTTGATGTCCCATTTCTCCCATTGCATGTCTGGGTTCAACACTGATCTCAGTTCCCAAACTTACAAAAGGCCTTTCTTCAAGTGTGATGAATGGGGTGAAGTGGGACGGAGGAAGAGTTTATGGAAATAGCTGCCTTTCCTAAGTGTGAAAGAGTTGCTCTGGAAACTTCCTCCACCCTCTGTCATGAATGTTTTAGTTCAAAGAATCACCAGCAAAGGTATTGGCAAGAGCATGTTTAATAGAAAAGTTATAGCAGAACAAAGTTTATTGGCAAGGTTCACTTTACTACTTACTAGATGATTAAAGAACACACAAGACAAATTCACCTGAAACAGAAAATCGATCAATCTAATACTAAAATCAGCCTAAAATGATCTCTGTGGAGACCAGAGATAGAAAAAATATAAGGATGGGAATGGGTAAGGATAAAAAGGAATAAGGGAGATGCTCTCATTGAGTCACAAGGTTCAGAGTGGACCCCGTTGCCAAACTTAGCCTTGGACTTGACCAATGGTTTAGGCCTAAAGGTTTTACCAACACTTAAACATAACAGCACTTAATTGCTAACCTAATTTAAACTGATAGCATAATTTAACAAATGATTCTACAGAATTTAGTCTAAGCACAACAGTAATTCACAGGCCTAACTTATTTATGAATCTTACATACTTTAGAATCTAGAAGAGTAACATTTGGAGTACTTTTGCTATAGCATATTTATACTCGCATGCACGCAAACCTAATGGAGTATGTAAAAATTCCCCTCAAATTCAGTGAAGAGGTCACATCAGATGCTTTTGCATCTTCTTAACAGGTGAATGGTTGAGCCTGAAGTAGTGGGGCTATCAACCCAGGTGTCATCATCATCATTGTTCAGCAACAGTCCTCTGGGTACAGCAAGCCTGAGAGTTCACTAGCTCTGAGAAACATCCCACTCAGAGGGAGATTGATGCTTGCAGCCCACTGAGGTCCATAAGAGCTAAAAATTTCTCATTTAGAATCACTCTTTACAGGGTTGTAAGAGAGTTGGCTTTAGGCATAGTAATTTTCCATCATGAACACAATTCATGTCAGTAACTTTCTGGGAAAGTTTGATAACAAAAATATTGTTCCACTTGGGTTGTTATTCAGGAAAGAAAAATAAGTTTGCAAGGCTGTTCATAAAATACCTGAAGAACTCTTTACACAGCATAAATGCCTGGGAGCAGACATATAAGCACAAGAGGAGTTTAGCCCATGTGCTGTTCACTAAGGCCAAGGCCTAATGAGCATTTCTGAGATCGTAGTGCAGCCTGAGGAGTGGAAACAGTGGGATGCACCACCACACCCCTATATGGTTTGGTACTATATCATGAAATAATAGAATATCCTGAGTTGGAAGGGACCCTCAGGGATCATCAGATTCCAACTCCTGGCCCTGCACAGGACAGCCCTAAGAATCTCACCATGGGCTCAAGAGCATTGTCCAAATGCTTCTTGAATTCTGGCAGGCTTGGTGCCATGACCACTTCCCTGGGCAACCTGTCCCAGTGCTCAGCCACCCGCTCGGGGAAAAATCTGTTCCTAATATCCAACCTGAAACTCCCCTGACACAGTTCATGCCATTCCCTACAAGTCCATCCTCCACAGCTGTATCATTAAACGACTCTGTAAACACAGGAAGAGATTCACACTGCACTATGGACGTCACCTGGGAAAGCTTGATTCATCTGTGTCCTCTGCAGTCTCCACATGTGCCTGATTTGGAAGTTCACAACTGACTTTCCCTA